>NC_034196.2:14993435-15220935 GCF_002021735.2 Oncorhynchus kisutch
TTTATGTTGTCTAGCCAGAAAAAACTGCATTCCCTAATCTTGATGTAGCCATGAATCACTTTGTTCCCGCCTACGCCCGTGAAACGGACTGCAGTGCTTAAAGTCAGACATAATGTACCAGTCAAAAGTTGGGACACACCTACTCATTCAAGGATTTCTCTTTATTTTTACTATTTTCTATATTGTAGAATAATAGTGAAGACACATATGGAATCATGTAGTAACCAGAAAAGTGTTAAACAAATCAAAATATGTTTTAGATTCTTCGGAGTAGCCACCCTTTGCCTTGATGACAGCTTTGCACACTCTTGGCATTCAACCAGCTTCATGAGGTAGTCACCTGGAATGCATTTAAATTAACAGGTGTGCCTTGTTAAAAGTTAGTTTGTGGAATTTCTTTCCTTCTAATGTGTTTGAGCCAATCAGTTGTGTTGTGACAAAGTAGGGGTGATGTACAGAAGAAAGCCCTATTTGGTAAGAGACCATGTCCATATTATGGCAAGAACAGCTCAAATAACCAGAGAAACGACAGTCCATCATTACTTTAAGACATGGAGGTCAGTCAATGCGGAAAATGTCAAGAACTTTTAAAGTTTCATGAAGTGCAGTCACAAAAACCATCAAGCACTATGATGAAACTGGCTCTCATGGGGACTGCCACAGGAAGGGAAGACCCAGAGTTACCTCTGCAACAGAGGGTCAAGAAACACCAGCAATGGACATTAGACCGGTGGAAATCTGTCCTTTGGTCTGATGAGTCCAAATTTTAAACCGCTGTGTCTTTGAGATGCAGAGTAGGTGAATGGATGATCTCTGCATGTGTGGTTCCCACCGTGAAGCATGGAGGAGGTGTGATGGTGTGTGGGGTGCTAAATGGGTCCTAAAATTCTAAATCCAATAGCTAAATGATCTGACCATTTTAAAACAATTCCATATGTCAGCTTAGAAACCAATACAGCATGTCAGATCGCTAATGTTTAGGTGTAAGGGCTGCTAAATTTCTGTAATAGTTTTTGCTTGTGTCTGTCAGGAGTAATGTGCTATCATGTTTGCTAAATAAATACAGAGGGGAAGTGTAAAGTGCACCTTGAGATTTGTGCAGGCCCGCGTGACCTGCTATTTCAGTGAATCATATTGGTCAAGACCAATGATGAATATAAACCCTGGATTGATGATGCTGTGTATTGGCCAGTGAAATGCTTTAAAGCTACTGGTTGGCCATGTTGGCAGGCCCCAGAAGAAACAATCCTCCATGGCAGAGTTTCCCAAACTTGGTCCTGGGGCCCCACCTGGGTGCACATTTTGGTTTTTGCCCTAGCACTACACAGCTAATTCAAATAACCAACTCATTGTCAAGATTTGATTATAAGAATCAGCTGTGTAGTGCTAGAGCAACAACCAAAACGTGCACCCAGGGGGGGCCCCCCTAGACCGAGTTTCACACGGAGACCGTGTTTCATAGGAATGAATGGAATTCTACAGTATTTAAAATAAATGTTATAAGGATAAAATTACATGAATTGAATTGTTTTTGTTGTTGTAGTGGGGACAGTAAAATTAGAACTTCCAAAATAAATTTTTAAAATGTTCTATTTTTATGTTTAGCTCACACAATATCAGTTAAAAGTCTGCATTAAGGAGTCTGTAATAGAATAAACGTGGCAAAAACAAATGTATACTTTAATAAATGCATTTCTACAGCTTCCAAAATATGTTTTACAACGGTGGAGGAGTGCCAAGATGGAAGCATGGTGGCTTCAAAACAGAGCCCCCTGTAAGTCATCTATGGCATATATAAATCATTGGTTAAGAAAGCAAAGAGCCTGCAGCAGCACTCCGATGTGAAGGACAGAGAAATTGTGTGCAATTAGACAAATCATGACAAAATTGGTACAATAAAAAACATAACTCTGCCCCTCTTTTTAACGCATTGCGTCTATATATTTGATTCAACTAAATCAAAGTGGTGTGGCGCCTGATTGAAAAGGGCTGTGGCAAATGTTGCCTCGCCACACGTTTTCCGGCGCCCCTGTTTGCTAATGTGATTGATTACATTGTTAGGGGGGTGCTTCTAAACACCCCAGCAATAAAACACCCTGGGTTTGTTATTAAAGAGAAGTGAAAAAAGAAAACGTACCAATATTAACCACAGAAGAGTGAATATGACTCATGATCATAATGGGAGTCCAGGTAGGTCTACTGGCAAAATCAGTGATCAATAGAGAACTTGGGAGGACTTGAATAAAGGGAATGTGACATTTGCCCTGATGAGCCCACATGGTTCTTTCAGTAAATTAGAATTCTCAGATAACAGAATGGACTGTGTCTCTTGAGCCAAATCGATGTTCCACATTTGGTCAAGTAATCCCCATTGATTCACTTTAACCGGCAAATGCAATTGATTACAAGGCAGTTTTACACTTGAAAATTATTGATTTCTGAGAGCCTATACAACCCTCCACCTCCCTACCACCACCAGCTGTAATAACCTCATGAGGCCTGTCATTGGAACTCCTTTCTCCCAGCAGGGTGTCGATGCCAGCAGCCCCGCATAGGGCTACCTGCCATCATGTCATCTGGCTCCGAGGATCTTCCCTCGGTGTGAGGCCATTGCCTAAACTATTTAATAAAATGTCATATTGTATTCTGTCTCTGCTGTCCATTCTGTTAAGCCTGTACTAGATTGGACTAAATTACCAACAGAGTGTAAATGTCTGTGTGTGTGTGTGTGTCTTCGTGTGCATGTGTGAGTCATGAGTGTGTGTCTGCATGTGAAAATCACCTCCCAGTTCTTTCCATTCGAAATATTGTTACGGTATCGATCACACCTTTAGACGCTCAATGTGAATGATTTCTCTCACAAGACATTTAAGTGCTATTTTAATGAGATGCTACTCGTACCACTAGCTTTTGATTCTTCATGTGATCCGTGTTGCATTTAACCAATCAAATGTTTCCAGTCTCCACCCTGGCCAATCAGAGCAGCTAGGTGTGACATTTCAATGTCATTAATCAATACTATTACCGCACACCCTCTGTTGTGAGCCAATTTAAAACATATTTTTAAAAAGCAGCATTAGGGAAGACATTATAAACACAACTTCTTTGTTTCTATAAAAACAATTGGAAGTGCTATAGACACAAATGAGATTTATGTTGTCTAGCCAGCAAAAACTGCATTCCCTAATCTTGATGTAGCCATGAATCACTTTGTTCCCGCCTACGCCCGTGAAACGGACTGCAGTGCTTAAAGTCAGACATAATGTACCAGTCAAAAGTTGGGACACACCTACTCATTCAAGGATTTCTCTTTATTTTTACTATTTTCTATATTGTAGAATAATAGTGAAGACATCCAAACTATGAAATAACACATATGGAATCAAGTAGTAACCAAAAAAGTGTTAAATCAAAAACAAATGTTTCATTTGAGATTCTTCAAAGTAGCCACCCTTTGCCTTTATGACAGCTTTGCACACTCTTGGCATTCTCTCAACCAGATTCATGAGGTAGTCACCTGGAATGCATTTCAATTAACAGGTGTGCCTTGTTAAAAGTTCATTAATGCGTTTGAGTCAATCGGTTGTGTTGTGACAAGGTACGGGTGGTATACAGATGAATGCCCTATTTGGTAAAAGACCAAGTCCATATTATGGCAAGAACAGCTAAAATAACCAAAGAGAAACGACAGTCCATCCTTACTTTAAAACCTGAAGGTCAGTCAATGCAGAACATTTCAAGAACTTTTAAAGTTTCTTCAAGTGCAGTCGCAAAAACCATGAAGCACTATGATGAAACTGGCTCTCATGATGACTGCCACAGGAAAGGAAGACCCAGAGTTACCTCTACTGCATAGGATAAGTTAATTAGAATTACCAGCCTCAGAAATTGCAGCCCAAATAAATTATTCACAGAGTTCAAGTAACAGACACATATCAACATCAACTGTTCAGAGACTGCGTGAATCAGGACTTCATGGTCCAATTTCTGCAAAGAAACCACTACTAAAGGACACCAATAATAAGAAGAGACTTGCATGGGTCAAGAAACACGAGCAATTGACATTCTGTCTGTTGGTCTGGTGAGTCCAAATTTGAGATTTTGGTTAAAACCGCTGTGTCTTTGTGAGACGTAGAGTAGTTGAACGGATGATCTCCCCATGTGTGGTTCCCACCGTGCAACATGGAGGAGGAGGTGTGATGGGGTGGGAGTGCTTTGCTGGTGACACTGTCTGTGATTTATTTAGAGTTCAAGGTACACTTAACCAACATGGCTACCATAGCATTCTGCAGTGATACGCCATCCCATCTGGTTTGCGCTTAGTGGGACTATGACCCAACACACCTCCAAGCTGTCTAAGGGCTATTTGACCAAGAAGGAGAGTGATTGGGTGCTGCATCAGATGACCTGGCCTCCACAATCACCCGACCTCAACCCATTTGAGATGGTTTGCGATGAGTTGGACCGCAGAGTGTCCACTGTGCATTACAGATACATTATAAAGTAATCCTGTACACAGCGTACACATAAATACAAAGGATTAGTCTAATCCTCTCACTTGGAATGGCTGAAATTCAATTGAATCAGCCATAGTAATGTTTACAGTGTGTTTGTTTACAAACGACTCCATTTTTACTGTTGCCCACACCTATGTTGCCACTTGCAAGCATATCCACAAGACAGAGGTAGAGGGACAGACCCATCTATTGACCCAATCTATCAGGAGATCAGTCTGGGTCATGTGACTGCATGGCTCTGGTTATAGGGTTGTCTACAAGGGTAAGCCTCACAGAAATGACCCAGGCTGAACTGTCTTACACAACACAGGATTATAAGATAGGCATAGAAACAAAACCACAATATTATTGAACCGGGCACATTGTCATTAGGAATTCATTGTCAAAGTGAAATCAAACCCTGCATTCAGGTTCAGACAAGGATGCATCAGCTTTTGTGCTGTAGGGCATGTGTTATTAAAAATGGCATTGCCATTTAAACATGATACAATAAAAAGAAATGTTTGTGTGAATGATGCCAATTAAGACAATTATACTTCCAGGGTGTCTCCTATGATACAGATGGAGTTATTTATTCCAGTTAAAAACGAGTTATGTTGCTAATTAAAAGCGTAAAGGTTTTTCACAGGGCTGTTGGGCGTGTCTGGGAAAGGTCTGTTGCATAGATTTTTTTGCAATCAGATTAAATGGGATCTTTTATTTCAACCTTTATTTTCTCCCCACAGACATAGGAGTCTTTCAATAGCTGTTCTAAAGATCTTGGTGAAGTGACATCATTGGCTGATGCAATGCATGTCTACTGCATGGCCACTTTCACTGGTAAACTCACACAGTAGTCAATGAGTAAGGTTAGTTTGTCAATCTGTCTATAATTTGTACGTTTATTCATCTGTCTGCCGATCCTCCTAGTTGTCTGCCTGCATGCCAGCCTCTGAGCCTCATTTGTCCAGGGGAAAACTGGTTATTGTTCCATTTTTCTCTCCCAATACAGTACGTGGTTCAAAAATGACGGATAGCTGGCAAGAATAGGAGGAAAGTAGGCGTATCCCTAGTATCTCCCTAGATAGTTTACTCCATCTCTGAATATCAGAACTGGTAATTGATATTTGTTTTTTACATGTATAAATTAACTGTAAATTGCACTGGGATCAAAAAGACTCTTCCCAGAACAAAGCATTGCTGGGTCAGTTTATTCAATAGACACAGACAGTAGAGGAGACAGCTGAACCTTTCACCTTCAACCTGAATCAAACGAGTCACACAAAGTTAAATTGGGGGCATAAATAATCTCACTAAAGGCTGATAGAGTATCTGCTCTCTGATATCTCAACCTTCAATAGAGAAGTGGAATAGTGTATCAAGATGGACAGTGGCAGGTGATACCAGAGGTGATACCAGAGGTGATACCAGGCGTGACCCTTAGAGGTGCCAGATTCATCACACAGTTCACAATAACAAAGAAAATACATGTCCTTAAACAACCATCCCTGAAAGTCTGGAACTGATGTTCAGGTTTCAATTAGCTGGAAATCAGAGATAAGTGAAAGATTATTGAGCAATACAAACAAATAGGATGTAGATGTTTGTAAATGTGATTGATCACATTGTTAGGGGGTGGCTTTAAACACCACTGCATAAAAGAAAACCTGGGTTTGTTATTAAAGAGAAGTGAAAAAAGAAAAGTACCAATATTAACCACAGCAAAATTAATATGACATGATCAAAACAGAAGAGCAGGTACAGTAATTGCAGTCAGTGGTCAAAAGATAAATTAGGAGGACCTGAATAAAGGGAATGTGACATTGGCCCTGATGAGCCCACATGGTTCTTTCAGTAAATTGGAATTCTCAGATAACAGAATGTATCTCTTGAGCCAAAGCAATGTTCCAAATTTGGTCAAGTAATCCCCATTGATATACTTTAACCGGCAAATGCAATTGATTACAAGGCGGTTTTATATTTGAAAATCATTGATTTCTGTGAGCCCATATACTAAATTACCACTTAACGATAGAGTGTAAATGTGCATGTGTGTGTTCATGTGTGTGGGTGTAAGTCATTAGTGTGTGTGTGTGTGTGTGTGTGTGTGTGTGTGTTGGTGTGTGTGTGTGTGTGTGTGTTGGTGTGTGTGTGTGTGTGTGTGTGTGTGTGTGTGTGTGTGTGTGTGTGTGTGTGTGTGTGTGTGTGTGTGTGTGTATGTGTGTGTGTGTGTGTGTGTGTGTGTGTGTGTGTGTGTGTGTGTGTGTGTGTGTGTGTGTGTGTGTGTGTGTGTGTGTGTGTGTGTGTGTATGTGTGTGTGTGTGTGTGTAGGGATACTATCTGCAGTTTTAAATAGAACATTCATCATCTCAATCAAGGTCCATGGATGGTGTTTCTTTGTTGTTGTTTAAAAAAAATGTATATCCATTATGCTTTTCATTTCCTGTTACAAAATTATGTGATTTTGTGGTACGACTCTCAGCAAGTTGTATTATGGGGGATATTATGTACAGAGTGGGGTCTACACTTAGGAGGATTTACCGAAATCTCAATGATTTTTTGTTTGTTTAAGTGTAATTTAATGTAGCTCCACTTGATGGCGCTGAAGCATTAGCTTTGAATATCCTGATAGCAAATGGGATATATTGTAAACTGCCAAGCAGTGGAGTTGGTTCCGTGATGCAGTGTGCACACAAGAAAAAGCATACAACAAATGTTACCTTTCAAAAAAGGAGAGATTAAATCACTGGACCACTGCCCATGTCTGTATCATGTTCCATCTGGCATCAGACAGACAGAAAGATAGAAGCCCTTAAAATATTTGCAGTAAAAATTCACACTTTTACCCTGCCCTGAAAGAAAACCAGCATAGGACCATGTTGCCAAGCACTGGACCTAAACCTCTCCATCCTGGCTAGAGAGAGAGTCACTGCTCAGTGTGTGGATTGACACAGCAACCAAGTGCATTTGTCTGTCAGTGTCACTCTCTCCTCACTCACTGACCATAACCTTCACATTTCCTGTAGCTATATGCACACATTCATTCTCTCAGAAATCAACTAGGCAATATGTTGTTTACTTACTGGCACTCTCTTCCAAAACTCAGTGCCAAGATCCACTGGTTGCCTCCCATCTCATAAATGAATGATACAGATTCTGGAATGACTCACAGTTAGCAGCACCTTCATCCTGTTAAAACCAAGCCTAATAAACACCATGAAAAGATGCTGGAGCAGAGACAGCTGACTGAGCTCCATGTCAAATGACCTTGCCTGGGAATCGTTGACTTCAGGATCAGCTTGAGGAAATGAGGAAATGAGGAAATAAAATACCGTCCTCCCCAATTAAGTTGCCACCAACCTCCTGTGACTGGTTTCATCCCACAATATAACCATTGAGGGGATTCGATTAAGCTGGCTTGGGCGCCTGGGTGGGAGGACTTTACACTGGGTGAAAAATGATGGCGTTTATTTTGGAACCAGGTTTTCACATACAAAAGTGATTGCTTTTGATAAAAATGCTTTATCTACATCCCCAATTAAACCTTGTTTGAAAATTAGAACATATTTTATGGAAAAGAGATGTATGTTTCTGAACGATGCATCATGCTGACTGAAAACCCCAAATACTTATAGTAAGTTGAATTCAAAGTCAATGAAAAGTAATTATTACTTCAAATGTTTAAGCTTTGCCACTCTAGTTGTAATGCACTTTACTTTAATTATTGTCATGTTTATTTTTGCTATTTTATTGGGTATCTTGAAAGGCATGAATAAAATGTATCATAATTATTATTATGAAATGCGACTTCCGGCGAAATCCAATATGTCCACCAGCTGATATTTCAGAAATCCCCATAGAAATAATTAGAGGATGCCCCATTATATCTGTCCCATTGTGTCATCTGTGAGCGCATTGGCAGCGCCATTGAGGCCATCCCCATTTTGAAGTAGTACATTTTCTTCTTCTTCTACTTCTATGAGTTGGTAAACTCCCACCTGGAGTGTGTTGTTTGTACAGGTATAAAGCCAAGGTTGACTGATCCCTCCTTATGACACAGATGGAATTATGTCATCCTTCCTCGACCCATAGGAAGTCCCACCCAAAATGGTGTAAGTCCTTAATGGCGTTGCCCATACTAAAATGGTATTTTGGGCACAAGAGTTCTCTATCTATCTCTATGGAAATCCCAGCACTAGGGCAACTGGAACATAGAGGGGATTTGATTAAGTTGGCCCGTGTTGAACACGACTATTTTCTGTCACATGACCAGGCGAAGCCGGTGAGGGAGGTGCGCCCTGCTCAAATCGAACAGTCATTTGAGGGTTTAACTGTGTAATGCTGTCATGTTGTAGGCCTACATAGGCTGCTGGTAGGGTACTACTGTACTTGACTGAAATGAGACATTGAATTCAAATAGTGTGAGTATTATACTGTAGCAATCCTTGCTGTATGCCACGCTATAATTCCCACCAAGTGGGTTAACCCTATTGGCGCAATGCGTAGGGTGTTTGCTATTAATGCCAGGAAGGCCCGGCTCCAGATGACATGCCAGAGGCTGCATTTTAAATCCATGGGGTGGCACAACTAGTATTGCTTTAGAGCCCTAATAAAATAAGGTAGATTGGTCCTACTGCTGTACAAATGTAAAGAAAATGGATCTCAAATGTAGGCTGTAAGAGTGGTATAACTTATGTTTTATATATATATATATATATATATATATATATATATATATATATATATACTGAACAAAAATATAAACGCAAAACGTAAAACGATCCAAGAAAGTTTCCATACACACAAAAAGCTTATTTCTCTCAAATTATGTGAATAGATTTGTTTACATCCCTGTTAGTGAGTATTTCTCCTTTGCCAAGATATTCCATCCACCTTACAGGTGTGGCATATCAAGAAGCTGATTAATAAACAGCACGATCATTACACAGGTGCACCTTGTGCTGGGGGCAATAAAAGGCCACTCTAAAATGTGCAATGCCACAATGCCACAGATGTTTTTATTTTGTTTATTTGATCCTTATTTAACCAGGTAGGCCAGTTGAGAACAAGTTCTCATTTACAACTGCGACCGGGCCAAGATAAAGCAAAGCAGTGCGACAAAAACAACAACACAGAGTTACACATAAACAAACGTACAGTCAATAACACAAAAGAAAAGAAAAATAGAAAAACCTTGTACAGTGTGTGCAAATGTAGAAGCGTAGGGAGGTAGGCAATAAATAGGCCCTAGAGGTGAAAATAAATACAATTTAGCATTAATACTGGAGTGATAGATGTGCAGATGATGATGTAGAGATACTGGGGTGCAAAAGAGCAAGAGGGTAAGTAATAATATGTGGATGAGGTGTGCTATTTATCGATTGGCTGTGTACAGTGATCGGTAAGCTGCTCTGACAGCTGATGCTTAAAGTTAGAGAGAGAGAGATATAAGATTCCAGCTTCAGAGATTTTTGCAATTCATTCCAGTCACTGGCAGCAGAGAACTGGAAGGAAATGCGGACTTTGGGGATGACCAGTGCAATATACAGTTGAAGTCGGAAGTTTACATACACTTATGTTGGAGTCATTAAAATTCGTTTTTCAACCACTCCATAAATTTCTTGTCAACAAACTATAGTTTTGGCAAGTCAGTCGGGACATCAACTTTGTGCATGACACAAGTCATTTTTCTTCCCAACAATTGTTTACAGACATATTATCTGACTTATAATTCACTGTATCACAATTCCAGTGGGTCAGAAGTTTATATATACTAAGTTGACTGTGCCTTTTAACAGCTTGGAAACTTCCAGAAAATGATGTCATGGCTTTAGAACCTTCTCATAGGCTAAATTACATCATTTGAGTCAATTGGAGGTGTACCTGTGGATGTATTTCAAGGCCTACCTTTAAATTCAGTGCCTCTTTGCTTGACATTATGGGAGAATCAAAAGAAATTAGCTAAGACCTCAGAAGAAAAAGTATCCGCCACAAGTCTGGTTCATCTTGGGAGCAATTTCCAAATGCCTGAAGGTACCACGTTCATCTGTACAAACAATAGTACGCAAGTATAAACACCATGGGACCACAAAGCCGTCATACCGCTCAGGAAGGAGACGTGTTCTGTCTCCTAGAGATGAGCGTACTCTGGTGCGAAATGTGCAAATCAATCCCAGAACAACAGCAAAAGACCTTGTGAAGATGTTGGAGGAAATTGGTACAAAAGTATCTATGTCCACAGTAAAACAAGTCCAATATTGACATAACCTGAAAGGCCGCTCAGCAAGGCAGAAGCCACTGCTCCAAAACCGCCATAAGAAAAGCCAGACTACGGTTTGCACATGGGGACAAAGATCGTACTTTTTGGAGAAATGTCCTCTGGTCTGATGAAACCAAATTAAACTGATTAAACTGTTTTGCCATAATGACCATCATTATGTTTGGAGGAAAAAGGGGGAGGCTTGCAAGCCGAAGAACACCATCCCAACCGTGAAGCACGAGGGTGGCAGCATCATGTTGTGGGGTTGCTTTGCTGCAGGAGGGACTGGTGCACAAAATAGATGGCATCATGAGGCAGTAAAATTATGTGGATATACTGAAGCAAGATCTCAAGACATCAGTCAGGAAGTTAAAGCTTGGTCACAAATGGGTCATCCAAATGGACAAAGACCCCAAGCATACTTCCAAAGATGTGGCAAAATGGCTTAAGGACAACAAAGTCAAAGTATTGGAGTGGCCATCACAAAGCCCTGACCTTAATCCTATAGAAAATGTGTGGGCAGAACTGAAAAAGAATATGGGAGCAAGGAGGCCTACAAACCTGACTCAGTTACACCAGCTCTGTCAGGAGGAATGGGCCAAAATTCACCCAACTTATTGTGGGAAGGTTGTGGAAGGCTTCCCAAAACGTTTGACCCAAGTTAAACAATTTAAAGGCAATGCTACCAAATACTAATTGAGTGGATGTAAACCTCTGAGCCACTGGGAATGTGATAAAAGAAATAAAAGCTGAAATAATAATTCTTTATACTATTATTCTGACATTTCACATTCTTAAAATAAAGTGGTGACCCTAACTGACCTAAGACAGGACATCTTTACTAGGATTAATTGTCAGGAATTGTGACTTCAACTTCCACCTGCTGTAGCTAGTGCTATGGGTGGGTGTTGCTATGGTGCTCTTCACAACAGCCCTATCGATGTGAATGGGGGCGTGTATGTAAACCTGTGAGATAAGCTCATTTGTCTTGCCCACGTTGAGGGAGAGGTTGTTGTCCTGGCACCACACTGCCAGGTCTGACCTCCTCCCTATAGGCTGTCTTATTGTCGGGGGTGATCAGGCCTACCACCGTTATGTTGTCTGCAAACTTAATGTTGAGCCTGTTGGAGTCGTGTGTGGCCATGCAGTCATGGGTGAACAGGGACTGCAGGAGGGGACAGATCATGCAAGCCTGAGGGGCTCCTGTGTTGAGGGTCAGCGTGGAGGATGTGTTGTTGCCTACCCTCATCACTTGGGGTTTGCCCGTCAGGATGTAAAGGATCCAGTTGCAGAGGGAGCTGTTCAGTCCCAGGGTCCTTAGCTTAGTGATGAACTTGGAAGGTGCTATGGTATGGAACGCTGAAAACTGCCTGTTACTCAGTCCCAGAAACTAGAATATGCATATAATTGGTAGCATTGGATAGAAAACACTCTGATGTTTCTAATTTTAAAAAATTATGTCTGTGAGTTTAACAGAAATTATATGGCAGGCGAAAACCCGAGGATAATCCATCCGGAAAATGTATTTTTGAGGTCACAGGCCATTTCAATGCTAGCCTATGGGATATACAAATAAATAGGACCCAGATTGCAGTTACCATGGCTTCCACTAGATGTCAACAGTCTTTAGACAGGGTTTCAGGCTTGTTTCTTGACGAACAAGGAGTTGTAGTTTATCCAAGGTGTCCCTCATTAGAAAAGTAGTCTTGTTGCATACGTGAATGAGGTGTGCACTCTTCGTTATTTATCTTCCCTATTGAAAATACTATTCTCCATCTTAAATATGATCATTTATTTAGCTATTAGAGTACCTGAGGATTAATTAGAAACATCATTTGACTTGTTTGGAAAACTTTACCGGTAACTTTGTGGATTTGTTTGTTTGCAAGTTGAACGAGTTTATTACTGAAATCAATAGCGCCAACTAAACTAGACTTTTTTGAATGTAAAGAAGAACTTTATCAAACAAAATGACCATTCATTGTGTAGCTGGGACCCTTGGGATTAGAAACAGAGTATGATATTCAAAGGTAAGTGATTTATTTTATCGCTATTTGTTATTTTGTGACACCTGTGCTGGTTTGAAAAAGTATTTTGATGTGGGGCGATGTCCTCAGATAATCGCATGGTATGCCTTCGCCATAAAGCCTTTTTGAAATCTGACATGCGGTTGAATTAGTTAAGCTTTTAAATTATGTAAAACACTTGTATTTTCATTCATGTTTAATATTGCAATTTTAGAATTTAGAATTTCACGCTCTGCGATTTCACCGGATGTTGTCGTAGTGGAACGCTAGCGGGAGACCGAGCCGCAAGAGGTTTTAAATCAAGGGAGACCAAATGCTTGCGGGCATCAATCAATCAAATGCTATGGCGGCAACAAGTCATACTCTTTGTTCCAGACAGCATCAGAAACATGTGCTACACATACTGAGGCAGTGGCACTGTTTCCCGCGCTCTGATAATTTCTCTGGTGAGATTTATCCACTTGCGAATTGACGGAAAAACTGTGAAAACAGAGACAAAAGATGAATTATTTTATAATTACAAAATAATATTGGTCAAATACAGTGCCTTGCGAAAGTATTCGGCCCCCTTGAACTTTGCGACCTTTTGCCACATTTCAGGCTTCAAACATAAAGATATAAAACAGTATTTTTTTGTGAAGAATCAACAACAAGTGGGACACAATCATGAAGTGGAATGACATTTATTGGATATTTCAAACTTTTTTAACAAATCAAAAACTGAAAAATTGGGCGTGCAAAATTATTCAGCCACCTTAAGTTAATACTTTGTAGCGCCACCTTTTGCTGCGATTACAGCTGTAAGTCGCTTGGGGTATGTCTCTATCAGTTTTGCACATCGAGAGATTGAATTTTTTCCCCATTCCTCCTTGCAAAACAGCTCAAGCTCAGTGAGGTTGGATGGAGAGAATTTGTGAACAGCAGTTTTCAGTTCTTTCCACAGATTCTCGATTGGATTCAGGTCTGGACTTTGAATTGGCCATTCTAACACCTGGATATGTTTATTTTTGAACCATTCCATTGTAGATTTTGCTTTATGTTTTGGATCATTGTCTTGTTGGAAGACAAATCTCCGTCCCAGTCTCAGGTCTTTTGCAGACTCCATCAGGTTTTCTTCCAGAATGGTCCTGTATTTGGCTCCATCCATCTTCCCATCATTTTTAACCATCTTCCCTGTCCCTGCTGAAGAAAAGCAGGCCCAAACCATGATGCTGCCACCACCATGTTTGACAGTGGGGATGGTGTGTTCAGGGTGATGAGCTGTGTTGCTTTTACGCCAAACATAACGTTTTGCATTGTTGCCAAAAAGTTCAATTTTGGTTTCATCTGACCAGAGCACCTTCTTCCACATGTTTGGTGTGTCTCCCAGGTGGCTTGTGGCAAACTTAAACGACACTTTTTATGGATATCTTTAAGAAATGGCTTTCTTCTTGCCACTCTTCCATAAAGGCCAGATTTGTGCAATATACGACTGATTGTTGTCCTATGGACAGAGTCTCCCACCTCAGCTGTAGATCTCTGCAGTTCATCCAGAGTGATCATGGGCCTCTTGGCTGCATCTCTGATCAGTCTTCTCCTTGTATGAGCTGAAAGTTTAGAGGGACGGCCAGGTCTTGGTAGATTTGCAGTGGTCTGATACTCCTTCCATTTCAATATTATCGCTTACACAGTGCTCCTTGGGATGTTTAAAGCTTGGGAAATCTTTTTGTATCCAAATCCGGCTTTAAACTTCTTCACAACAGTATCTCGGACCTGCCTGGTGTGTTCCTTGTTCTTCATGATGCTCTCTGCGCTTTTAACGGACCTCTGAGACTATCACAGTGCAGGTGCATTTATACGGAGACTTGATTACACACAGGTGGATTGTATTTATCATCATTAGTCATTTAGGTCAACATTGGATCATTCAGAGATCCTCACTGAACTTCTGGAGAGAGTTTGCTGCACTGAAAGTAAAGGGGCTGAATAATTTTGCACGCCCAATTTTTCAGTTTTTGATTTGTTAAAAAAGTTTGAAATATCCAATAAATGTCGTTCCACTTCATGATTGTGTCCCACTTGTTGTTGATTCTTCACAAAAAAGTTTTATATCTTTATGTTTGAAGCCTGAAATGTGGCAAAAGGTCGCAAAGTTCAAGGGGGCCGAATACTTTCGCAAGGCACTGTATTTGTGGAAGCCTGGCTTTCCTTGGCATTCATGAATACACGCAACTGATGGCTACAGATGTGAGTGCTACGGGGCGGTAGTAATTTAGACAGGTTATGTTTCCTAGAAACATGTAGGTATTTCGGACTGGGTCAAAGAGAGGTTGAAAATGTCAGTGAATGCTTTGAGTACGGGTCCTGGTAATAAATCTGAATGTTAACCCATTTAAAAATCTCACATCGGCTATGAAGAGTGTGATCATACAGTCGTTCGGAACAGCTTGTGCTCTCACCCAAGCTTCAGCGTTGCTTGCCTAGAAGTGAGCATAGAAGGCATTTAGCTCTATTGGTAGGCTCGCAACACTGGGCAGCTCTCAGCGGGGTTTTCCTTTGTAATTTGTGATAGTTTGCAAGCCCTGCCACACGAGCGTCAGAGCTGGTGTAGTACAATTCGATTTTAGTCATGTATTGAAGCTTTGCTTGTTTGATGGTTTGTCGGAGGGCGTAGCAAGATTTCTTGTAAGTGTCCGGAATAATGTCCTGCTCCTTGAAAGCTCTCACATCTGTCATTTTGCACACAAGTAAGCAAGCAATGTTAAAGAGAAGCCCCACGAAGACTGATAGCCTATGATGCGCTCATTAAAACAGCACACAATGTAACTATTGATTCAGTAAGGCCATTAAACAGGTCAACATTCACAAGGCCGCAGGGCCAGACGGGTTACCAGGACGTGTACTCCGAGCATGCGCTGACTAACTGGCAAGTGTCTTCACTGACATTTTCAACCTCTCCCTGTTTGAGTCTGTAATACCAACATGTTTTAAGCAGACCACCATAGTCCCTGTGCCCAAGAACACTAAGGTAACCTGCTTAAATGACTACCGACCTGTAGCACTCACATCTCTAGCCATTAAGTGCTTTGAAAGGCTGGTCATGGCTCACATCAACACCATTATCCCAGAACCCCTAGACCCACTCCAATTTGCATACCACCCCAACAGATCCACTCTATTGCACTCCAAACTGCCCTTTCACACCTGGACAAAAGGAACACCAATCTGAGAAAGATTTTCATAGACTACAGCTCAGCGTTCAACACCATAGTATCTTCAAACACAACCGGAATATCGATTAGGCCGATAAGTTTAGTATAGACGCTTTTTTCATAACATTTTAGTTTAAGTTGGTCTAACTTGATGATATTATAAAAAACATCAAGTGCATATTTTTCTCCAAAGACCATATAATAAAAACATTGCAACTCACCATGTCGCTGAGCTTGTTTCCCGGCAACAAGATGGACCCATCTAGGGGTGATGGGTGACATGAAGGGTGTTCCTTATGTCCAGTCTACTCCGTAATTTAGTTTTTGTTGCCGTCATTGTGGAAAACATTGCTTCGCAGAGATAGGATGTTGGAAATGGAAGCAACTTTTTCAGTGCTTTTATGGCTATCTCAGGATATTCAGCCTTGATTTTAATCCAAAAGGTCGGCAGACATGAAGTTATCTCAATCATACTTTTAAGGCCACCGTCAAAACATGGACAATTTACCTGGGACATTCACAAATGGGTCGCGGATCTATTCCTTCGCTCTTCGTGGGTCTTTGGCGGTTGGGAAGTAACGCTCGAACTGCGTTGACAGCGAAGCTAGTTGATTGCGCATCAGCTGGGAGAAAGACGGCCCAGGCTCAGTCTCACCCAAAATCCCCGCTAATGTATGGAACATGTCAAATATGCCCTTGTCCATTCGCCATCCCCACAGTTCCAGTTTGGCTTTGAATGCAGCCACTTTATCTGCCAACTTAAGGACAGTTGTCATTCTCCCTTGAAATGACAGATTGAGTTCGTTGAGCAGGTTGAATATATCGCACATGTAAGAAAGTTTTGCGACCCATTCCTCGACACTGAAATGTGCTGCCAGAGGTGACATTATTTCTTGAAAGAAATCTCTGCAGCGGCATTTGTAACTCAAACACTCTGGCACGCGATCTCCCCCTGGATAGCCATCTGACTTCTGTGTATAGGAGAAGGCATTTGCGCTCCATTTCCTTACAAAGCTGCCAAACAGACAACAGTTAAGGGCGTGTGCATTGATGTGATTGATAACTTTAATAACATCATTCAATGCGACGTTAAATTCAGAGGAAATTTTTTGGCTAGCCAGCATTTCTCTGTGAATGACACAGTGCATAGACTCACATTCAGGCACAACCTCTTTAACCCGGGTAGTGAAACCAGACAGCCGTCCAGTCATGGCAGCAGCCCCATCTGTGCATATGCCAACACAGAATGAGCAATCCAATTTTCCTGACATGTCATCATCTAAAGACTTGAATAGTCCTGTTGTGTTAGTCAGCGCACACAACATATCCTCATGCACATCATCTTGAAATATATATCGCACATAAACAAGCACTATTGCCTTGTTGTCGACATCGGTAGATTCGCCATCCTGGATTGCATACCACGGTGACTCGTTATGCCTCTCTAACAATTGTGCCTTAACGTTCTCCGCTATTTCATCAATTCGCCTAGTGACGGTGGTAGCCGAAAGAGGAACCTGTGCTCTCTTTTTTAGCTGCAGCCTCTCCTAAGAGTTCATGGCAAATGTCCTTAGCAGCAAGTAGAATCAACTCCTTGCCAATAGTGAAAGGCTTCTTGACCTTAGCAATATGGCTAGCCACTAAGTATGACGCTCTCAATGCAACCACGTTTGTTGATGCGGTAGCTTTCAAGACTTGCTTCTGTCCTTCTTGTTCACGTTTTCTTCGCTCAAAGAATTCAACAGGTTTGTCTTTAAGTGCAGGGTGCTTGGATTCGATGTGCCAAAGCAGTTTTGAGGGCTTCATTGCCTCGTTAGATAGCCTATCTTCACATACTACGCACAGGAGGCTTGGAACATGCATGTCACCTGTCGCAATAAAGCCATATTTTAGGTAGGATTCATCATATTTTCTATTGAATGAGGCTTTCTTTTTTTTGCAGTCTCTGGCTCTGCTGTCTCTGCATTATCGACATCATTGTTGGGCCTTTTATCTCCCTTACCCCCTCTGAAGCTCTCCAGCGATGTTTGTTTTCATTCATGTCAGCTAACATAGTTAGCTAGTACAAAGTTGGCGAGCAACACAACTCAAGCAGACCGTGATGAACTCGCGGCACTCGCATTACTAAAGAGTGGTGAGAAAAGGACCAACAGAACAGACTGCACCAAGTTCAATTTAATTACTGCACAAATAACCTATAATTGTATATAATTATTAATTTATTTTACCGATTAACATTTTTTATTTTTTATTATTCATCCTTTTCATGAGACCCGATAGAAAATGTGCCCAGTGCTTGGGGACCGCTGGACTACAGGAAAAGGAGGACCGAGCATGCCCCCATTCTCATTGACGGGGCTGTAGTGGAGCAGGTTGAGAGCTTCAAGTTCCTTGGCATTCACACAAACTAACATGGTCCAAGCACACCAAGACAGTCGTGAAGAGGGCACAACATAACCTATTCTCACTCAGGAGACTGAAATGATTTGGCATGGGTCATCAGATCCTCAAAAGGTTCTACAGCTGCACCATTGAGACCATCCTTACGGTTTGCATCACTGCCAGGTATGGCAACTGTTCAGCCTCCAACCGCAGGCACTACAGAGGGTAGTACATACGGCCCAGTACATCACCGGGGCCAAGCTTCCTGCCATCAAGGACCTCTATACCAGGCTGTGTCAGAGGAAGGCTCTAAAATTGTCAAAGACTCCAGCTACCATAGTCATAGACTGTTCTCTCTGCTAGTGCACAGCAAGCGGTACCGGAGCGCCTAGTCTAGGTCCAAGAGGCTTCTAAACAGCTTCTACCCCCAAGCCATAAGACTCCTGAACATCTAATCAAATGGTTACCCAGACTGTTTGCATTACCCCCCCTCTTCTTTTACGCTGCTGCTACTCTCTGTCATTCTCTACACATAGTCACTTTAATAACTCTACCTACATGTACATATTACCTCAATACCTTGACTAACAGGTGCCCCAGCACATTGACTCTGTACCAGTACCCCCCTGTATATAGCCTCGCTATTGCTATTTTACTGCTGCTCTTTAATTATTTGTTACTTTTATTTGTTACTTTTTCTTAGCTCTTTTTCTTAAAACTGCACTGTTGGTTAAGGGCTTGTATATGGCGCATGTGACAAATACAATTTGATTTGATTTGATTCTGATTCAGGACCATGGACAGAAGGCACTGCCAGTCAGCGTGATGAAAGGATGCGCTGCCAATGTCAACCCCACCAAAATGGACAGCCAGGACAATAAGAGCACCACGCCAGGCCTCACGTCAGAGCACAACCAATAGGCTACATTGGCCATTATCCCTATATCCATAAAATAGCGCAAGCAGTATATCTATAAATAGAAATTAGACCCGCAAAAACAAGCAATGACATTAAGAATCACAGATAAATGTAACATGCATTGAAGTAGAAAGGAAAGGCCTTCAGTAACTATACATTACATAAAAAAATCAGCCAAACAACCAGTCTTACATGAGGGAAAACCAGTAAATGAAAGCTGCAATTTGTAACTTTTTTAGCGAACCGAATAAATTCACATGTTATAGTATGTTATAGATCTCATTCTCATTGAAAGCAAGTCTAAGAAGCAGTAGATCTGTTCTATGTGCTCTGACTTTCTAGGCTTCCTGTTAAGTTTTGTTTTTGAGTCTTTTACTTTTGGTTTTGTACACCAGCTTCAAACAGCTGAAAATACTATATTTTTGGTTAAAGAAAATGTATTTCACAGCGGTTTAGATGGTACAATGATTCTCTGTGTTCACTGAATATGTTCTTCAGGGTGGAGAAGGAATTTTCGCACATTGCTGTAGATGCCCCAAATGTTAATTTATGTTTCCGTGCCAACAGCACATTTGGCATTGCTGACAAAGGCCCACCATATCTTTGAAGAACACTGACTGGGCTCCATTTGTTGTCGTTGGCTGTGGTTGTGATTTCACTTTGCAAGAATGTGAAAGCCACAAAAAACTCCACTTCCGATCCATGGCAGTAAGAGCTAACACCAGTTTAACATTTCCTTTGCTAAATCGTGATAACATTTCCCCCAAGCACGGCATCCAAAGTGCTGAAAAACTGTTGTTTACACTCCCTCTCGTCTCCATCATCATGCTGACCCACTGTGCTTTCAACTACATACTCTTGCAGCATTTTACTAAGGAGTCTCCATCATTTGCTTGGAGCTGGTGACTCGTGCCCTCCTGGCATGCCTCCCAAAACTTTTTGAATTCTGGTTCATATCACAGTTTTCAAGCACCCATACATACAGCAGACAAGTTTGACACCAGTGTGTAAATCAGTAGCTTCTGACTGAAGTAACTTGTTAGGAGGGTCGAGGAGCCCCAGGATCTTGATTCATGTCAGCAATAAACTTAAAGCTTGGCTCTGGCGTAGCTTTCAATATGCCTGTGGTCTTACAGTGCATTCGGAAAGTACTCAGACCCCTTCACTTTTTCCACATTTTGTTACATTACAGCCTTAATCTAAAAGTGATTAAATAGATTCCCCCCATCATCAATCAACACACAATACTGCACAATGACAAAGCAAAAACACAAAAATACAAACTTAAATATAACATTTACAGAAGTATTCAGACCCCACAATTAAAAAAAAAAACATTTTTAAAATTACATTTAAACAAGTACTCAGACCCTTTACTCAGTACTTTGTTGAAGCACCTTTCACAGCAATTACAGCCTTGAGTCTTTTGGGTATGACGGTACAAGCTTGGCACACCTGTATTTGGGGACTTTCTCCCATTCTTCTCAGTAGATCCTCTCATGCTCTGTCAGGTTGGATGGGGAGCGTCACTGAACAGCTATTTTCAGGTCTCTCCAGATATGTTAGATCGGGTTCAAGTCCGGGCTCTGGCTGGACCACTCAAGGACATTCAGATACTTTCCCGAAGCCACTCCTGTGTTGTCTTGGCTGTGTGCTTAGGGTCGGTGTCTTGTTGGAAGGTGAACCTTCACCCCAGTCTGAGGTCCTGAGCACTCTGGAGCAGGTTTTCATCAAGGATCTCTCTGTATGTTGCTCTGTTCATCTTTCCCTAAATCCTGACTAGTCTCCCAGTCCCTGTCACTGAAAAACATCCCCACAGCATGATGCTGCCACCACCATGTTTCACCGTAGGGGTGGTGCCAGGTTTCCTCCAGATGTGATGCTTGGCATTCAGGCCAAAGAGTTCAATCTTGGTTTCATCAGACCAGAGAATTTTGTTTCTCATGGTCTGAGAGTCCTTTGGGTGCCTTTAGGAAAACTCCAAGCGGGATGTCATGTGCCTTTTACTGAGGAGTCGCTTCCGTCTGGCCACTTTACCATAAAGGTCTGATTGGTGGAGTGCTGCAGAGATGGTTGTCCTTCCGGAAGGTTCTCCCATCACCACAGAGGAACTCTGGACCTCTGTCAGAGTGACCATTGGGTTCTTGGTCACCTCCCTGACCCAAGGCCTTTCTCCCCCGATTACTTAGTTTGGCCGGGCGGCCACCTCTAGGAAGAGTCTTGGTGGTTCCAAACTTTTTCCATTTAAGAATGATGGAGGCCACTGTGTTCTTGGGGACCTTCAATGCTGCAGAAATGTTAGTACCCTTACCCAGATCTGTGCCTTGACACAATCCTGTCTCGGAGCTCTATGGACAAATCCTTCCACCTCATGGCTTAGTTTTTGCTCTGACATGCACTGTCAACTGTGGGACCTTATATAGACAGATGTGTGCCTTTCCAAATCATGTCCAATCAATTGAATTTACCACAGGTGGACTCCAATTAGTTGTAGAAACATCTCAAAGATGAACAATGGAAACAGGATGCACCTGAGCTCAATTTTGAGTCTCATAGCAAAGGATCTGAATACTTATGTAAATAATGTATATCTGTTTAAAATTGTTTTTTTTTTATACATTTGCCAACATTTCTAAACCTGTTTTCACTTTGTCATTAGGGGGTATTGTGTGTAGATTGATGAGGAAATTGATTCCATTTCAGAATAAGGCTGTAACTTAACAAAATGTGGAAAAAGTGATGGGGTCTGAATAATTTCCGAATGCACTGTCAGTCTCACTTCTGTGCCCCATGCACGAGTATACTCGATTTCACAGATCGTCTCTGTGATGTGGTCACTTGATTTTGAAATAACTGACACCGTGGCGAGGTGGCCAGTCCATCTCTGATCAATAAGTCTTTTACGTCTTTCCACAGTCTACTCTGCAGCCACCGTTAGTTTCCTAAAGAAATTGTACAGTAAGTTACACATATTGTAAAAGTCCTATGTCGCCTCCTCATACAACATAGTGTGCACCACAGCCAAATGCAGTCGACAATGGCACTTTGCAATTAAAGTTACCTTGAAATATTTTCTGCACACCCCTGTGTTTCCTGCCCACTCGTAGCATTGATTTGGAACATTTTCAGTCTTGAGGCCAACATTTGTTAGCGCTGAGATAACAAGGTTAGTTAGCGATAGTGGTTAGTTAGTTAGTTAGCGATAACAAGGTTAGTGATAAAAAAAATGACAATATAAATGTCCTCTCATCCAGTTGGGTCTTTGGTTCCATCTACTTTCAGTGTATACCACGAATCACCAATTTCCTTCACAATTTCCTCTATGAAAATCTTACCCATAAGAGCTATGACGTGGAATTGTGCTAAATGCTTTTGCAAGTTCCTTGTCTTTTCTCAGCGTGTATTCCAACATTTGACAGAAAAAGTCCACTGCTTCCTTCTCCCTCACAATGTAAGCTCATTTACTGTCCACAGATAAAGATAATATCTTCCTAGCTGCTCAGTATTCACAAGAGTGAGACATTTATTTTCCCATTGTACTTCGTGTTTGTCTTGTCTTCCATAAAATCATGCATTTCAAATGCTCTATACAAGAGGCTTGCTTCCCCAGCCCTTTAGTGTTGTCAATGACATGTTTCCAATTTCAGTAGCCAGTTTGAGTGAAAGCGCTGTCTGAATTAGCATTGGAGCCGATGCTAAAGGATGGCAGAAGGCTGCATTTGACTTGCAGGAATATTCAAGCCACTCTCTGCTACAAAATATCCACTTTCTTCCACTGAAAATGCAGCTTGGGTTAAGTATCAAGATAATCCTGCGTTGGCTCACTATCATTGAGGTCGTCAGGTGCTAGTGGCAACAGATGTGCAGGTGTATTTAACTAGGCAAGTCAGTTAAGAACAAATTATTTACAATGACGGCCTACACCGGCCAAACTCTAACAACGCTGGGCCAATTGTGCACCGCCTTATGGGACTCCCAATCACAGCCAGTTGTGATACAGCCTGGAATTGAACCAGGGTCTGTAGTGTCGGCATGGTGGAACCAGAGTCTGTAGTTTCGGCATGGTGGTCCTCAGTAGTTTTGCTTTTGGCAGTGCCCAGCCATTTTCGGATAACCATGCTGATCAAAGCTTAGCCAACTAGCTATAATTACTCAGTGCGCCACTACCAAAACTTAACGAAGCTAGCTGTAGCTAACATGAACAACCTTTTCCCTCTCTGTGAGAAAACAAGGTAATGAAGATGGTACCTTATGACATTGCATGGCTAGGTGCCCAATCATAATGCATTAAAAAAAAATTTAACTACTAAATATTACATTATTTCACCCTCCCCCGCTTCTTCAGATCATGAGTGCACGCCAGCATATAGCCTTGGCCCTGGTCTGCAGGCCTGGAGGCGCTACATTAGCAAAACCGGGCATGGTCATTAAATAATAATAATAATTTATATTATTATTATTTGGGGGGATGCTTATATTTGTTCTGGAATTTTTGTTGTTGTTGTTGCATATCCCAACTCACCCTGAGACACCTGCATGGAGTGGGGTCACGGCCAGGGTCGCCATTGTAAAGCGCCCCTGGAGCAATTAGGGATATGTGGCTTGCTCAAGTGCACAGCGACAGATCCTTTTTTATTTGTAATATTATGATTGGGGTGGCACAAATTCTATCTGGGGTGGCCATGCCCTGCTTTGCCACCCTATAGCGCCGGCCTTGGACTCGGGTTCGCTTCCCTGCTCCCCGTTTGCTACAATAACATGCCAACCAATCAATTGCGAGACAGTAATAACAGTTTCTATTGATAGCGTGCCCATTGCTCTTGTGTTGTATAGTGAAACAGTTATTTGTACTGTGGTATGAAGCAGTTCTATACTGGGAATGATGCAGCTTCTTTCATAAAGGTGGGTACAAAGCACAGCAATGAGACACTAAATGCAATCTGCAACCTACAGTACGTATTGTGCATTCATATCATATAAAGCCCATATTCTGTTTTTACAGTGAATTAATAGAACAGTATATGGTGTGGTAAAATGGTTTCATATTATGAAACACAAGCTATACGGTAGGAAACAGTTGCTGCAGTATGATGAATCCTCTTTGTAACCATGTGAAATCACAGTCCCCCTAGCTTTACGGTAGGAAACAGTTGCTGCAGTATGATGAATCCTCTTTGTAACCATGTGAAATCACAGTCCCCCTAGCTTTACGGTAGGAAACAGTTGCTGCAGTATGATGAATCCTCTTTGTAACCATGTGAAATCACAGTCCCCCTAGCTTTACGGTAGGAAACAGTTGCTGCAGTATGATGAATCCTTTTTGTTACCATGTGAAATCACAGTCCCCCTAGCTTTACGGTAGGAAACAGTTGTTACAGTATGATGAATCCTCTTTGTTACCATGTGAAATCACAGTCCCCCTAGCTTTACGGTAG
Source organism: Oncorhynchus kisutch (assembly GCF_002021735.2). Lineage (NCBI taxonomy): Eukaryota > Metazoa > Chordata > Actinopteri > Salmoniformes > Salmonidae > Oncorhynchus > Oncorhynchus kisutch. Next base: position 15,018,145 of record NC_034196.2, read on the forward strand.
GAAACAGTTGCTGCAGTATGATGAATCCTCTTTGTTACCATGTGAAATCACAGTCCCCCTAGCTTTACGGTAGGAAACAGTTGCTGCAGTATGATGAATCCTCTTTGTAACTATGTGAAATCACAGTCCCCCTAGCTTTACGGTAGGAAACAGTTGCTGCAGTATGATGAATCCTCTTTGTAACCATGTGAAATCACAGTCCCCCTAGCTTTACGGTAGGAAACAGTTGCTGCAGTATGATGAATCCTTTTTGTTACCATGTGAAATCACAGTCCCCCTAGCTTTACGGTAGGAAACAGTTGTTACAGTATGATGAATCCTCTTTGTTACCATGTGAAATCACAGTCCCCCTAGCTTTACGGTAGGAAACAGTTGCTGCAGTATGATGAATCCTTTTTGTTACCATGTGAAATCACAGTCCCCCTAGCTTTACGGTAGGAAACAGTTGCTGCAGTGTGATGAATCATCTTTGTTACCATGTGAAATCACAGTCCCCCTAGCTTTACGGTAGGAAACAGTTGCTGCAGTATGATGAATCCTCTTTGTAACCATGTGAAATCACAGTCCCCCTAGCTTTACGGTAGGAAACAGTTGCTGCAGTATGATGAATCCTCTTTGTTACCATGTGAAATCACAGTCCCCCTAGCTTTACGGTAGGAAACAGTTGCTGCAGTGTGATGAATCCTCTTTGTAACCATGTGAAATCACAGTCCCCCTAGCTTTACGGTAGGAAACAGCTGCTGCAGTATGATGAATCCTCTTTGTAACCATGTGAAATCACAGTCCCCCTAGCTTTACGTTAGGAAACAGATGCTGCAGTATGATGAATCCTTTTTGTTACCATGTGAAATCACAGTCCCCCTAGCTTTACGGTAGGAAACAGTTGTTACAGTATGATGAATCCTCTTTGTTACCATGTGAAATCACAGTCCCCCTAGCTTTACGGTAGGAAACAGTTGCTGCAGTATGATGAATCCTTTTTGTTACCATGTGAAATCACAGTCCCCCTAGCTTTACGGTAGGAAACAGTTGCTGCAGTATGATGAATCCTCTTTGTTACCATGTGAAATCACAGTCCCCCTAGCTTTACGGTAGGAAACAGTTGCTGCAGTATGATGAATCCTCTTTGTAACCATGTGAAATCACAGTCCCCCTAGCTTTACGGTAGGAAACAGTTGCTGCAGTATGATGAATCCTCTTTGTTACCATGTGAAATCACAGTCCCCCTAGCTTTACGGTAGGAAACAGTTGTTACAGTATGATGAATCCTTTTTGTTACCATGTGAAATCACAGTCCCCCTAGCTTTACGGTAGGAAACAGTTGTTACAGTATGATGAATCCTCTTTGTTACCATGTGAAATCACAGTCCCCCTAGCTTTACGGTAGGAAACAGTTGTTACAGTATGATGAATCCTTTTTGTTACCATGTGAAATCACAGTCCCCCTAGCTTTACGGTAGGAAACAGTTGCTGCAGTATGATGAATCCTTTTTGTTACCATGTGAAATCACAGTCCCACTATAACTTTTTTCCTCTAATGCATCTTATGATCCCATAGCTATTGCATACTCTAGTCTCACAACTCTGAGCACAGCCTACAGGAGTGTCCCATCTCATGGATTTTGCATTATTAAAGGGCTTATGTCATGGATTCAGTTCCCAGGAGAGAAGACTCTCTGTTAATTAAATGCCATCCAGTTAGGTCCAGTGGTGGAAAAACTCCCATACTTGAGTAAAAGTAAAGATACCTTAATAGAAAGTGACTCAAGTAAAAGTGAATGTCACCCGGTAAAATACTACTTGAGTAAAAGTCAAAAAGCATTTCAAGTTAAAATATACTTACAGTAAGTAGTACAAGTAAAAGTGTAAATCATTTCAAATTGCTTATATTAAGCAAACCAAACGGCACGATTTTATCAAATGTAAAAGTATAAATAATTTCAAATGGCTTATATTAAGCAAACTAAACGGCACAATGAACATTTTGTTAAATAATTGCGGATAGCCTGGGGCACTCTCCAGCACTCAGACATAATTGACAAACAATGCATTTGTCTTTAATGAGTCCACTAGATCAGAGGCGATAGGGATGACCAGAGATGTTCTCTTGATAAGTGTGTGAATTGCACCATTTTCCTGTCCTGCTAAGCATTCACAATGTAACGAGTACTTTTGGCTGCCACAATAAATGTATGGAGTAAAAAATACATTATTTTCATTAGGAATGTAGTGAAGTAAAAGTAAAAGTAGTCAAAAATATCATGAGTAAAGTACAAATACCCCCCAAAACTACTTAAGTACTACTACTTACTTTTACACCACTGGTTTACAGTAGGTCTTTGAATTGAACATGACTGGAATACTGCTCTAATTTCAGACACAATGTTTCGACGTCATGCACAGCGAGGAGGGAAAGATGTGAAACGCAAACAGCAATTTCATATAATTGCACAAAGGTTCTCTTGATTTGAGTACTGATGTTATCAGCATGATTAATATCTCTGGTGTTTTTCCCTCTATATCCTGGGTGAATCAATCAGCGTTGGCCTCTCATTGAAGACCGGGAGAGTTCATTAGTACATTAGCAGTGCACTCTGGGAAATCAAAACCACAGTCTCTTGACTAATTCTTACTCCTTCATTCCCTGTGATGGGGTTGGCTGCCATTTGATCTCACGCTCTGTTCCTCTTTCTTTCTCTCCCTCCTGCTCGTGCTCATTTTCTCTTATTAACCATGTCTTGAGGTTACACAGTGTTTGTTGACATTTACTTTGTTTACAAACATTGGAGTAAAACAAGTTTACATTTTGGGCTCCTATACGTATCATACATTTTGAAGTCCAAAAATAGATGTTGAAACTGCAGATTGCGCCTTTAAAGCATAATGTCTGGTGTTTTTGTGATTCATAAAACGGAAGGTAAAAGGGATCGTGAGTAGAATGAAATGTAAAATAACTTTACAGTTTTTCATTACTCTGGACCTGCATATTGTCATAGTTAATTGTGTGTTTCCTGATTCTCCTCATTTCAAATTCCAATGTGTCTACTTTATTTCTCCAGAAGCCAAATGATCTCCTAACGTTTATTCCTCTATGAATATTTGATTGGACGGGCCTGATTGGACGGGCCTGAGATTTGGTTTTGATTTGAGACTATCAACTATCAAGAAATCAATTTATTCTGCTTTGAATAATTCAGGCATTAATGGGATGAGAAATGGGGAGAGGGGCAAAGGGTTGAAAAGATGGGGAGGGGGTGGGACAGACGGAGAGATAGGACTGCAGACATGCCAATCCAGCACCAGAGCCCCAGTCTCTCTGTGGTCACTGATAGGAGAGCCCCGTGCTATTCTGCTGCTGTAATCTTTGCTGGCCTGCTGTCTCTTCAGGCTTAGTTAGGTGAGTGGTTGGGTGCTGACATCCACCTGCTGCAAAGTATCTGCCATTTATATTTTGACTTGCTGAAGGTGGCAGTCTGAGCATATAGCTTTTTGGTTGTCCCCTTTGGAGGGAAATGTAATTAACCACAAATAATATATTGAGGCTACTTTGCATGTTTAATTTTCTCTGTAATTTAACTTTCATGCTTTCAAGCCACTAACCTCTTTCAGAACGTTTCATCCTACTAATGAGTATAAATGTTGATGTGAACCTCAGGTGTCAAGACAATGTATATTTAGAATGTTCGGAGAAAGTTGTAAAACTTTCAGACTGAAAAATGAATGAATGAAAGAAAGAAGGAAAGAAAGAAAGAAGGAAAGAAAGAAGGAAAGAAAGAATGAAGGAAAGAAGGAAAGAAAGAAGGAAAGAAAGAAAGAAAGAAGGAAAGAATGAAAGAAAGAAAGAAAGAAAGAAAGAAAGAAAGAAAGAAAGAAAGAAAGAAGGAAAGAAAGAAAGAAAGAAGGAAAGAAGGAAAGAAAGAATGAAGGAAAGAAGGAAAGAAGGAAAGAAGGAAAGAAAGAAAGAAGGAAAGAAGGAAAGAAAGAAGGAAAGAAAGAATGAAGGAAAGAAGGAAGAAAGAAGGAAAGAAAGAAGGAAAGAAAGAAGGAAAGAAAGAAGGAAAGAAAGAATGAAGGAAAGAAGGAAAGAAAGAAGGAAAGAAAGAAAGAAGGAAAGAAAGAATGAAAGAAAGAAAGAAGGAAAGAAAGAAGGAAAGAATGAAGGAAAGAAAGAATGAAGGAAAGAAGGAAAGAAAGAAGGAAAGAAAGAAAGAAAGAAGGAAAGAAAGAAAGAAAGAAAGAAAGAAAGAAAGAAGGAAAGAAAGAATGAAAGAATGAAAGAAAGAAAGAAAAAAAGAAAAAATGCAGTTGGTAGTGACTGTCTAAAAAGAAGGGAAAAGTTATTTTTAATGGCAGTTCCTGCTTATCTCCTGGGTGACCAGAAATCAACGGGTCATTGAGGGCTGTACTCAGGGGGAGCTGGATAAAATCATGAAAGACTTTCCATCCAAAAGCGTACTTTCCTGCAATAAAGACTTGGGGAATGGTCATGTAGTCAAGGGAATGGTCTCTGAAATTTGGATAACCTGCTCCCTCTGGGGCAGGACTGAGATGCGCCATAGTCAGAGAGAAATGCCACGTGTTAGAGGTTTCAACTCTAGTCATGTACTGTAGCCTACCATTCAACCTGCTTCCTCAGTCTCTCGCTATCTCTTTGTCGGACCCCAGTAGGACTAGCTGTTGCCATTGGCGTTGGCTAATGTGGATCCTAATAAATCTAATTAAATCTCTATTCAGTCTTCCCCCCCCTATTTTATATCTCTGTCTCCCTATTCAGATAATATCCTCCTTATCTATATTTTCCCACCCACGTTCCTCCGTCTTTCTATTTCTGTTTCCAAAATAGCTGTCCTGGTTTCAAACCCCACTATCTACACCAGGCCTGGGCAAAGGCTGGCCCGGGGGCCGTATGCAGCCCGTGACCTGATTCAATATGACCCATGCTCAGATCACAAAGAATTTGCGTTAGTAAAGTTTTGAAAAACATATGTGTTATTCAAATTAAAAGCCAATGGATACTCACCTTTGTGTTTTGATCTCACTCCCACTGCTTGTGAGACATATACAGTTGAAGTCAGATGTTTACATACTTTATTTAACTAGGAGAACAAATTCTTATTTTCAATGACAGCCTAGGAACAGTGGGTTAACTGCCTGGTCAGGGGCAGAATGACAGATTTGTACCTTGTCAGCTCGGGGGTTTGAACTTGCAACGCTCTAACCACTAGGCTACCCTGCCGCCCCGTACACCTTAGCCAAATACATTTAAACACATTTTTTCACAATTCCTGACATTTAATCCTAGTAAAACCTCCATGTATTAAGTCAGTTAGGATCACCACTTTATTTTAAGGATGTGAAATGTCAGAATAATATTAGAGAGAATGATTTATTTCAGCTTTTACTTCTTTAATCACATTCCCAGTGGGTCAGAAGTTTACATACACTCAATTAGTATTTGGTAGCACTGACTTTAAATTGTTGAACTTGGGTCAAACGTTTCTGGTAGCCTTTCACAAGCTTCCTACAATAAGTTGGGTGAATTTTGGCCCATTCCTGATGACATAGCTGGTGTAACTGAGTCAGGTTTGTAGGTCTCCTTGCTCACACATGCTTTTTCAGTTCTGCCCACACATTTTCTATAGGATTCGGGTCATGGCTTTGTGATGGCCACTCCAATACCTTGACTTTATTGTCCTTAAGCCATTTTGCCACATCTTTGGAAGTATGCTTGGGGTCATTGTCCATTTGGAAGACCCATTTGCAACCAAGCTTTAACTTCCTGACTGATGTCTTGAGATGTTGCTTCAATATATCCACATAATTTTACTCCCTCTTGATGCCATCTATTTTGTGAAGTGCACCAGTCCCTCCAGCAGCACAGCACCCCCACAACATGATGCTGCCACCCCCGTGCTTCACGGTTGGGATGGTGTTCTTCAGCTTGCAAGCCTTCCCCTTTTTCCTCCAAATAGAACAATGGTCATTATGACCAAACAGTTCTATTTTTGTTTCATCAGACCAGAGGACATTTCTGCAAAAAGTACGATCTTTGTTCCCATGTGCAGTTGCAAACCGTAATCTGGCTTTTTTATGGCGGTTTTGGAGCAGTGGCTTCTTCCTTGCTGAGCGGCCTTTCAGGTTGGGTCGATATAGGACTCGTTTTACTGTGGATATAGATCATTTTGTACTTGTTTCCTCCAGCATCTTCACAAGGTCCTTTGCTGTTGTTCTGGGATTGATTTTCTCTTTTCGCACCAAAGTATGTTAATCTCTAGGAGACAGAACTCGTCTCCTCCCTGAGCGGTATGACGGCTGCGTGGTCCCATGGTGTTTATACTTGTGTACTATTGTTTGTACAGATGAACGGGATACCTTCAGGTGTTTGGAAATTGCTCCCCAGGATGAACCAGACTTGTAGAGGTCTACCATCTTTTTTTCAGAGGTCTTTTTTTCTTTTGAGTCTTTTTTTTCTGTGGCTGATTTCTGTGGATTTTCCCATGATGTCAAGCAAAGAGGCACTGAGTTTGAAGGTAGGCCTTGAAATACATCCACAGGTACACCTCCATCAGAAGCTTCTAAAGCCATGACATAATTTTCTGGAATTTTCCAAGCTGTTTAAAGGCACAGTCAACTTAGTGTATGTAACATTCTGACTCACTGGAATTGTGATACAGTGAATTATAAGTGAAATAATCTGTCTGTAAACAATTGTTGGAACAAATTACGTGTGTCATGCACAGAGTAGATGTCCTAACCGACTTGCCAAAACTATAGTTTCCTCTCCTTCAATGTGAATAACGCTCCCACTGACCTGCAACTTGAGCATATCGATCTTCAGTCTGATGCAGTGATTGGAGAACTATTCAAAACAACGTCACGGACCAGGTTCTATGCATCTCTCAATGAACAAAACATTTCAAAGATTAGAAGTCATGCTCAGAAGATGTTTGGGTCAACCTATGTATGTGAACAGACATGTTCAGTGACGAAATATAACAAGTCAAGGCACAGATCATCTCTTACTGACTCTCACCTCTCAGCAATCCGACGCATAGTGACGTCGGATACAATACCTGACTTCGCTGCTCTAGTCAATGCCCATCAGAGATTTCACTCCTCACACTGATTGAGTAGTTTAAATGTAATGTTGAGCTCTCTCTCTTCGTTGTGTTTTTGTGCATACCCATTAACAAGAGTTCTGTCTGTGGTGCTGACCGTGGTGCTGAATGCACAGTTTACTTTTCTCTCTGTGTAGTTCATTGCAGGTTTAATAATGAAAATACCTACCAAAAGGAGAACATGGATGTGGTTTATTTCTGTGGCATGTTAAAAAAGTAAAATAATTTGCATTTCTGGACGTGATTTACAGTAGATATCTGTCAACACAATCATACACATGATGTATAATCCTGTAATATGATTCTGGCCCGCGATGGCAGAAATATATTTCCAGGCCTGATCTACACTGTCCTGGTTTCAAACTCCAGCATCTACACAGTCCTGGTTTCAAGCACCACTATCTACACTGTCCTGGTTTCAAACGGCACTATTTACACTGAGCAAAAATATAAACACAACATGTAAAGTGTTGGTCCCATGTTTCATGAGCTGAACTAAAAAATCCAATACCTTTTCCAAGCTTATTTCTCTCAAATGTTGTGCACACATTTGTTTACATCACTTTTAGTGAGCATTTCTCCTTTGCCAAGATAATCCATCCACCTGACAGGTCAAGAAGATGATTAAACAGTGCGATCATTACACTTTAAAATGTGCATTTTTGTCACACAACGCCACAGATGTCTCAAGTGTTGAGGGAGCGTGCAATTGGCATGCTGACTGCAGTAATGTCCACCAGAGCTGTTGCCAGAGAATTTAATGTTCATTTCTCTACCATAAGCTGCCTCCAAAGTCATTTTAGAGAATCTGGCAGCATGTCCAACCAGCCTCACAGCTGCAGATCACGTGTAACCACACCAGCTCAGGATATCTACATATCCACACTTCTTCGCCCGCGGGATCATCTGAGGAGGGGTGCGGGGAGGGTGCTGAGGAGTATTTCTGTCTGTTAATAAAGCCATTTTGTGGGGAAAAACTAATTCTGAATGGCTGGGCCTGGCTCGCCAGTGCGTGGGCCTGGCTGCCAAGTGTGTGGGCCTATGGGTACACCCCTGCCCAGTCATGTGAAATCCATCGATTAGGGTCTAATGAATTTATTTCAATTTACCGATTTCCTTCTATGAACTGTAACTCAGTAAAATCTCAGAGATTCTTGCATGTTGCGTTGATATTTTTGTTCAGTATATTTCTCTTCTTCTCTTCTGTCCGTCTCTTAGTCATGCAGACTTGCATCCTAATTGTGAATGGAACACTTCATAGCCAATATAGTTTCCCCAATGCTTCCTGTAATAAATCTGCTGTGTCATCATATTCACTGAGGAAATGTTTGACCTCTTCTCCACCGGACCATCTGCTGCAGCTATAAGTATACGGATTTAGGAGACTAGGAGGTCTGCAATGTGTGATGTTTACTGAAATCCCCCTTGATATCGAAGGAACAGAATGCTGGATGATCACTGCTGCAACCTGGGGAATGAGAGAGGGAAAAAGCATTGACAAGCATTTTGACACATCATCAAACCTAAACTCAGTGCTTGAATAATTGCTTTGCAGCTAATTGTATTAGAGTGTCCTCTTGGGTTTGTGTGGGTATTCTTAGGGAGTGAATGTTATTTTTTTTTAAACATTTCTTAAATTGAACCTTTATTTAACTAGGCAAGTCAGTTAAGAACAAATTTGTATTTACAATGACGGCCTGCCGGGGAACAGTGGATTTATAATAAGGGTTACAAGGAGAAAGTCTGACCTCTGATGGACCTCCCTTCAGCAAAATATATTTGACCTAAACACTCCCTGAACCCTTGAAAAAGCGACCCTCTACTATACCCCAAATAATAATGAAAACATGAAGTAAGTAGCAGAGAACATGCCTACCATTTACCCTCGCTTCTTAGACAGAGCTTTAGATTTTATGTTTTGGAAAATGTTCTTCGTCCTGTATGCATTGCATGGCAACACAGGAATTTGATAGGCACATGACAGTGGGCCAGGAGGTTGTAGGTTCACAGACCACCGTGAACAAGAGTAGGAGTGGAAAGATTTCATTTATAGTAAAAGCATTGCAAGAATATCATCGTATTTGCATCGTATTAGCCTACGTGTTCATTTTATCTTATTTCTCCAATACCAAATCAGTATGGCTTTATTGTAACGAAACTGTCTCTGTTTGCAAATGGTTTAATCTGAGACGTCATTAGAAAACTGAGCATGATACTTAACAAGTTAGGCCTACCTTTCCACCCCAGACGGAGAACCTACCAAAGCAGAAAAATGTAACTGCTGGCTACTCTTTTTCTGTGGCTTAACCCAACGAGAGGTCACAAGTGGGTTTAAACATATTATTTTGTACACAAAGTGAATAGCTTAATCAATTGATAGTGACAATTAGATGTTTCTAGCATAAAGCATCGCAGACCAAAGCGCTGTTATAGATCTCTTTAAATAAATGGATCTGTTTTACTTTCTTCTAAATCTTAACCTAACTATGGGTAGGCCATTTTCTTTACTTTAATAAAAGGTAGGTCTATGGCATACCCTATTATCACAACTCAATTCAAGTTGAGGTAGACTACTTAAAGAGTGCATGTGGGGGGAGGAATTGGCAGACAAATCTATGGATATAGCAGCCTATAACCTAATTTGTTCTGTAGGCCTACCTCTTTTTTTCTTAAATAAGAAGAAATAGGCTCCAACTCAAAGCTCTCTTTTCATTAGCAAAGTCTGATTAAAATGAAGACGTTGAAATGAATTATGCCTTTGGCTACTTTCAGCACCATGACCTGTCTATTTCTGATCGATGGTGCCACGGCTGCTGCTTCAAGTTTCAGCACCATGACCTGTTCATTTCTGATCAATGGTGCCACGGCTGCTGCTTCAAGTTTCAGCACCATGACCTGTCCAATATCTGATCGATGGTGCCACGGCTGCTGCTTCAAGTTTCAGCACCATGACCTGTCCATTTCTGATCGATGGTGCCACTGCTGCTGCTTCAAGTTTCAGCACCATGACCTGTCCAATATCTGATCGATGGTGCCACGGCTGCTGCTTCAAGTTTCAGCACCATGACCTGTCCATTTCTGATCGATGGTCCCACGGCTGCTGCTTCAAATTTCAGCACCATGACCTGTCCAATATCTGATCGATGGTGCCACGGCTGCTTCAAGTTTCAGCACCATGACCTGTCCAATATCTGATCGATGGTGCCACGGCTGCTGCTTCAAGTTTCAGCACCATGACCTGTCCAATATCTGATCGATGGTGCCACGGCTGCTGCTTCAAGTTTCAGCACCATGACCTGTCCAATATCTGATCGATGGTGCCACGGCTGCTGCTTCAAGTTTCAGCACCATGACCTGTCCAATATCTGATCGATGGTGCCACGGCTGCTGCTTCAAGTTTCAGCACCACAATGTGAGTTACTCGATTTCTGGCGTATTGTGAGGTCAATAACTCTGATAAATACATCATGGGTAAAAAACACATTGTTTTTAATCAAATCCATTGTAGTACTCACAAGCTATCAAATGTGACCTCCTTCCTTCTCATCTTCGCGCTCTCCTTTTAAAATGTAACAGCACATAGGCTATAGTCTAGTCCGCACACATGCTATTTCATTTTTGGGAATAGGCCTAATAAAAAAATAAAAAAATGAACTATTTGTCTCTCCTCTTGAACTGTCACTGTAGGCCTACACAGCACAGCATTGGAAAGGCAGCACACAAAAACATGTTTTGATCAGCAAGATCAGAGCAGGCTGGGGCTCAGGGTTGGAATAATGCAGCCTGGTTGTATTTACACCATTCCAGCAGCTGTCTTAAAAATATAACTTTGCTCTGTGGTTTTCCGACCATTCACTTCATAGCCTATAGTTTATAGGCTATGGATAATTTGATTGAGACCACAATAAATAGCCTATAGGTGCACTTGATATTGCAGGCCCAGAGGAGAATCAGAGACGAGGGTCAGCATTGAGCACACATCGATACATAGCCTAATAAGTTACCAATTTTTAAACTGAGAAATATTCAAATTTCATTCATTACAAATTACATGACCCTCCCCTGGACTAGATTTTCTTTTAACTAAACCCTCGTCTGAAATTGAAAAAGCATGACCCTCTCCCATTCTCCTCCAGCTAACCATTCTGTACATTTAGATCCATACCTTATTTGCTGTGTGTGTGCTGCTGCGTGCGCACGCATTCCTTTGTGTGGTCTGTGTGTGTGCGTGTGTGCTGTTGGTTTGGGGAGATCAGGGAGCTGCCTCGGAGAAAACGCTGCATTTGGTTTCTAGAGGGTTTTTATCAAATTCAATGTCGCAACTCTCCAGAAGCACAATGTAATTTAAAAAGTTTACAATCATGTTAGGGGAGCTTTAGAGAAAAGAGAGGAGAGCAGGAAGGGCAACCTTGTGTTGTTGTTCTGAGCCGCTGATAAGGAGGCAGCCTCTAAGTGAACTAAATGAGAAATAGCGCCGGCACAGCTGTTGTTCCATTAAGGGCCCCCTGAGGAGGCTTTAAAGGGGGGTCTAGGAGGAGACAATACTCACAATGCCCAAAGACCTTGCCACATCTGCTACTCACTCCAACTTCTCTTTCTGTGTGGCCCTAATCTAGTAAAAAAAAATGGTATTGATACTTGTATGCCATTCATCATTCATTTATGGATCTGGAGACGGTTTGAGATCGGTCCCTATCCAATTCTAGTGGTCCTCACTTGTTGGAACCAAAGCTCTGAGGCAATTGAGTCACTTGCTCTCTCGCCAATACAGCTCTATGTAAGCCAGAAAAGATGCTGGTAGTTGCTTCTGGCTTGGACTTACGCTAGTAAACAACATCATTTATGAGGCTTTGCAATAATGTGTTGTTTTCAAAACAGATGCTAAGGGAGCATTGCACAGCATCTGATCTCCACAGCCTTGGAGGCCAGGCCTGAGCAGATCTGTCAGACAGCTCGATAGGTGCAGGGTGGAAATCCTAGAGGAGAGAGAATATAGTTAGTAATAGGTGCGGAGAAGTCCTACATTCATGTTTAGACAGAGTGGTCAGCCTCTTAACGGCTTTGGTGTGAATGTGATTCAGTCGGTCTCATTCACAGTACATACCATGGTTCTGGTGGTCAGACCATTCATGTTCTCAGAATGACTCATTCCCTTAGCAATACCTAGAATGCCAGAAGCTGTCCATTCCCCCCTGTATTCCTCTGCAGGTATTTGCATATATCAATATTTGATGACTACTTCAGAAACTCAATATTTACTCTAAATATTTGTTATTAAGAATACATTTCTGTTTCTCTTTACATCAGAGAAACAGATCAGGTATTTTATATCCCTGTTTTTCTTCCTCACATTGCACTCTCCACACTGGGTCAACCACTAACTATGTTTCTAATAAGCCATTACGAGCCATTTCTTTAATGAGACATTATTGTTGAGTACCTGTACTCTTCTCTGGTTCTATGTGTGTGATGAGTGGCCGAGACGTGACCTCATAACCTTGCACTCAGACCTGACTAACTTCTCCCTTTAATTATAGTGCTATTTTAAAGAATAAAGAAATAGAGAAATACTAGCTTAAAATGATTCTCAATACAGCATGTTGCCAGAGAAGTGTACCTGCTATTGTAGAGTGTTTCTTATGTCATAATATTATCTCTAACAGCAAGGAAATTATACCTGAGCTCACATACTGTACCAACTGTGATATAGCACCCGTGTTGCTAAACAGGACAGCTACAGTATCTACAGTAAGCCATGTTGACAGATAGGCCTAGTTAAAGCAGTTTGTGTCAGCAGTTTGTGTCAGTACCAGTAATTATGTTCTCATCTGCCGCAGCACTGACTCTGACGACACCTTTGCATTTCAGTCAGGTCAGTCGGGGCAGATCCTCTCAGCCAGCCTAGTTTTCAGCCTCAACAACTATTTTCTGTATTTATGGTTTCTTTCTCATCCTTTTTGTGCCTCCCATCTCCCATCAGACCGGGGATTTTTCACAGAGACCAGATCCATTTAGATAGATCTGGCAGAAATGAGTCAGTCTGGGACGGCCCCCAAAGGGACCAGCACTCTCTCCTTTCTCTCTCTCTCTCCTTTCCGTGTTTTCTCTCACTTTGTGGAAAAGTACAGCACTTTTATGAGAGCCCAACAAAAAAAACATTGGTAGTAAAGCTACTCATTCAGTGCAGTCTTCAGAATCAAACATATCTGAAGTGTTCTCTCTCGTTCTCCACGTCGACACATATGCTTAGCTTGTCATATGTGGCTCCCTGCTGCTTCTCCACTGCAAAAACAATTCAGAAGCCTGTCAATGGCGTAAGCCATACTTTACCGCAGAGGATAAAGGCAGGAGAATAAGAGGAGATAGAGAAAAAACACACCAATTAATTTTGATGCAGGGTCCTCTATAGCTTTGGGCAGGCTGTAGCACGGGCCCAGCGGTGCCTGAATTATTTAGCCCAGCCTGGGTCTCCCTGAGCGAGGAGTAGCAGCGAGCACGGAGGGAGCACTGCTGGGGATTAGCTCCCGTAATGGGGTTTTCAGGAGAGCCAGGACTCCAGATTGGGAGCGATATGGTGCAGAGCGTTAACACCAGGACAGGGGTAAAGGGGGGATTTAGCATACAAGGATACCCACGTGTCCCTGGTATCGCTGCATCTAAAGTACACCATGTACCCTTCCCCTTGTCATTTAGTTGGCTGGGATTTGGTTATCCTCTCTCCAAGAGCACTACTGTCTTAGAAAGCTGCACCCCCTCAACCATATGATGGAAGGAGGAAGAGAGAGAGAGAGAGAAGGTAAATTATAGATATAGAGGGAGAGGCAGTGATAGATAGAGAGCCGTGCAAGACAGATAGGAGTGAGTAGTATTATCAACATCTGGACCATCATAGCTAAACTCATCTGTAAATAAATACAACCATTAGTATTTACTGGTACGACTCTCACACATATTGCTCCCACTAATACCCCTCCTAGCACTTTTGATGCTTATGAAACAGCAGCAGCAGCTCACGAGGAGAGAGAGAGGTTTTTGAGCCAGATGGAATCAGAGACTGTATCAGCCCTGTCTGAGATGAGCTCACATCTGCCACTCACGAGGAATATAAAAGAACAGACGGTGAGAGATTACACACTGATAAAGAGGGACAAGGTTATCCTGCTCAAACACAGCAGTGATTTTTGTTGACCTGGAGGTGTGAGGCCAGACAACCAGGTCAGGTCATGGAGTGATAAGAAGCCTTGGGAATGCGGTGAGGGTAGACACTGTGTACATCATGATCCAGACACGCCTCATTGGAATTGAGAGTTATGACTCAATTTCCTTGCCCTGAACTGATTAATACAGCAGGGTGTTCGTTGGAACATTTTGACCAGCTTGCTTCACATTTGCACATTTATGCACATCAGCGGAGTCTGGCGTCACTTTAAACCGGAGAGGGGATCACTGTTATGGCTGGAATGGAATGAAAGCAACATGGTGTTGTTTACATTTGGTTGATGTGTGTGATACTTTTTCATTCATTCCATTCTAGCCATTACAAAGAGACGATCCTCTGATTTCTCCACACACACACACACACACACACACACACACACACACACACACACACACACACACACACACACACACACACACACACACACACACACACACACACACACACACACACACACACACGCACACGTGTACTGTATACACCAGTTGTCACACACACTTCAACCTTCACCTCTCTCTGAGACTGAGCCAGGGATTTACTTGCAATTTTCCAATTTTATTTCCCCCTTATATCTCATCTCACCTCGCCCAGTTCCCTCCAAACGCTTTTCATTTCTTTGAAATACAGTATATTTTTCATTCTTGTATTTTTACCCCTAATTTTTGTTGATTTAACTCTCATCCACCCAGCTTCTCTCTTTACTTACTGTAGATCTGTCTGCATCGAGTGCCTGTGGAGAGGATGGGATGACCCTGCCGTTAGCTCCCGTAGGACTCTGCTCTTTTCAGTTTGTGAATAGCCGTCAGAGCCATTGTTTCCTTTTAGGATTGGGATATGTAGCGAGCTCTTTGAAAATCCCCTTCGGATGGATTACTTTGGCTTCAATACCTTGGAGAGGTTTTCCCCAGAGCAACAACAAGGACACAATAAATGGACAAAATCAGAGTGATTCCTCATGAAACCCAGACAAAATGTATAACATAGAATAATCCTTTTGAGGAAGGATCGTTGACATATATTTGACATTTATATCAGGCCTCGTTTAAGACTCCATAGTGTTTCATCTGTAGGTGCTGCAAAGCAAACATTGGTGTCATATGAAGCTTTACCGCTTGCTCTGTAATATGCGTAGTATTTTCATTTCAATCTTTTTTTTAAATTTAAATTTATTACATATTGAAAAATATAATCATGCATGTTAAAATATAATCTTTTTGATTTGGCACATATTCTTAAATTTTTTTTTGTATATATTGTTGAACATTATTTTATACAGAGAAATTGGCATAGACAGCAATGTAACCAATCACAGCTCTCCTTTTATTTGTACCATTGCACACCCAGCAAATCACCAGCCGAGGGCACCATTTTGAATCCATTTTCACATTCACTCTGTTGGTAATGCTTACAAATTGGTTCATAACTCTAAAAGTAGCAGAGAATCCACTCTGGAACATGTTTATATTTGTCATTATTCACGAATTAAGGTAAAACAAAGTTATTGAAATCAAAATGCTACTCATATTACAGAGCAAGCAATATTCGCTTTGTAGCACATACAGATTAAAACACTAAAGTCATAAAGTAGTAGATACAATGTCATTAATATTCCAACTTTGTTAAATGATTTCTCAATTATGCTTTTAGATACAAATGTCAAATATATGTCAACAATCCTTCCTCCAAAGGACTACTCTATGATTACATTTCGAAATTGTCTGGGTTTTGTGAGGAATCACTCAGAAGCAAAATGATGGGTCAGTGAGTGCATCCAACTCTGAACATGTTCATGTTGAAAACCCCAAATAAATAGATTATAAATAGATCAAGTCATTATCTGGTAATCACAACCTTCATTCAATATTGTATATGATGAGCTTCGATACTGAGGATTGATTATCAACTATGCATCAACAAGCACTCCATAGGTCAAGCATTTCATGTTTTGACCTCCACTTTCCAAATACCAATTACCCGATGCCCTAGCCATCATACCCAGTGAAGCCCACACACATCAACCCAAGGCTAGCTGTGGGAGAGCCTTAACACAATGTCAGACATACAGATGTTCTTTATCCATCTTGACCTCTTCTCAAATCAGCTTGGCCCCTGTCTACACTGTGACCCATGACCCCAATGCTCATGTTCATGGCTTTAATTGGCTGCTTTCCTCCCTCAGAAGTCATTCCAATACCAATTACAGTAGTGTTAGCAAGTTGCAGAGTGAATGTGCCCTCCACAGAGAGAGAGCGAGAGAGAGAGAGAGAGAGAGAGAGAGAGAGAGAGAGAGAGAGAGAGAGAGAGAGAGAGAGAGAGAGAGAGAGAGAAGCTATAAATAGGCAGCCTGGTCGGGAATCAGGATTATATGCAGCGGTCAATAGGGTCAGTCAGAGAAGGCGTGAGGAGGAAAGAGCAATGGAGGGAGGAGGCCAGGGATTGGGGAGGAGAGAAAGAAAAGGAAGATGGAAAGAGAAATGAATAAGTGTGGGCAGTCAGTTATCTGATCAGATGGACAGGGTCCTATCACATACATGCTGTCTGAGCAGGAAGAGGATAGGCCTGATGAATTTCCTATGATAGATGAGTGGACGCATGGAGCGTCGGCCCCATCTGCTAGGCTTAATGAAATGTGTCCCACTACAAGATGGAATGCATTATTCAAACACATCCTGCGATGCCTATTCCTCTTTCCTCTAATACAGCCCGGAAGAATAGCCATCAGCATCACTTTCTCTACTGTTGATCTTTCAATTTGAGAATCAGTTTTTTCATTTTGCACCCCTCAAATATCTCTCATCTCTAAAATGAATAGTGGTCCGTTCTTTGTGTCTTAAGATCAAGAATGAGTCAGACAGATGTGTTTTGTGTTCAGGCCTGTCCCTCCTCTTATTTCTATAGTCATTCTATTACAGCCAGAGCTAGTGCATTTAGACACTTTCAAAGCAAACAGTAAGAGAGAGAGAGAAAGAAAGAGCGGACTAGCTTGAATTCACAAGTGTCCTTGTTAAGCAGTTTCTGTGGAGACCTACCTCTACACTAGCAGACAGAAGATAGATTGCTAGGCCCCCTCCACACATTCACATGGATGTATACTACAGGTCAAACATTTTTGGGCACCTACTCAT
Organism: Oncorhynchus kisutch; assembly: GCF_002021735.2. NCBI lineage: Eukaryota > Metazoa > Chordata > Actinopteri > Salmoniformes > Salmonidae > Oncorhynchus > Oncorhynchus kisutch. Next base: position 15,035,607 of record NC_034196.2, read on the forward strand.
TCAAGGGTTTTTCTTTATTTTTACTAGTGAAGACATCAAAACTATGAAATAACACATATGGAATCATGTAGTAACCAACCATATATTTTAAATTTGATATTTTACAAATAGCCTCTTGTTACCTTGATGACAGCTTTGCACACTCTTGCCATTCTCTCAAACAGCTTTACCTGGAATGCTTTTCCAACAGTCTTGAAGGAGTTCCCACATATGCTGAGCACTTGTTGGCTGTTTTTCCTTCACTCTGTGGTCCAACTCATCCCAAACCATCTCAATTTGGTTTAGGTCCCACTAAGCCCAAACCAGATGGGATGGCATATCACTGCAGAATTCTGTGGTAGCCATGCTGGTTAAGTGTGCCTTGAATTCTTAATACATCACAGACTGTGTCACCAGAAAAGCCCCCCCACACCATCACACCTACTCCTACATGCTTTACAGTGGGAAATACACATGCGGAGATCATCCGTTCACTCACACCGCATCTCACAATGACACAGCGGTTGGAACCAAAAATCTCAAATTTGGACTCATCAGACCAAAGGACAAATATCCAGTTGAATAACTCATCCAACCGCCGGAATCTCAAATGTCCAGAGAAATCTAACCTGATTGATTTGATATTGACAAATTTTCCAAATAAATATTCTACGGTTGGTGCTTTTTTGTAATGATTTAACTGACCATTGTGCTGTTTTTGCTGTTAGAAATACTAAGGTTCCTAAGATAAATTTTAAGAGTTTTAATGAGCAGGCTTTCTTTCATGATTTGTTTTGTTTGTTTTGACTGGAGCAAGATTGAGCTTATTCCTGATGTGGAAACTGCATGGAAGTTGTTTCGATATGTTTTTTCCCAAATAGTAAACAAACATGCCCCATTCCACAGGTTCAGAGTTAAAGGGCGGGATAATCCATGGTTTTCTTCTGAGCTGTCTTGTATTATTCACAAACGTAATCTAGCCTGGGCTAAAGCAAGGAAATCATGCTCTGATGCTAATTGGCTTATTTTTAGGCAGCTGTGAAACAAGTGTTATTTTCTTCTCAGGAAGGCCAAGTCTGAATATTTTATGTCTGTTACCACTAATACCCTGAATGACCGTAGACATTTTTGGGAGGCTATTAAGTCTATGTCTGGTAAAAGTAATGTTAATGAATTACCGTCATGTGTACTGAAGGACTCTGTTGCTGTATATGACAAAACTGAAATGCTGAATTGTTTCAATGAGCACGTTGTATCATCTGGTAGGCTGTTTGATTCAGTGTCCTCTTTCTCTCTACATCCCTGTGGATGAACCAATGAGAGCTGGTCAAACTTTCAGCTTTTTGCCATTCTCGGTGCAGGTACATAAAGCCCTGAAATCCTTAGAGAAAGCCTGCAGGTCCTGATCTTCTTGATCCCTGCTTTTTAAAACTGGCAGCTGATGTCATAGCTGAACCACTTACATATCTGTTCAATCTAACCCTGGAATGTAATGAAATTCCAAAGATCTGGAAATCAGCATTTTTACTACCACTTTTACAAGGGGGAGATCCAACTCTTTTAAATAATTATAGGCCAATCTCAAAGCTATCACTTCTGGCGAAAATACTTCAAACACTTGTTAGTGAACAGCTGAAAGAGTTTTTAATATGCTAAGTGTATTTTATCAATGTACCAATCGGACTTCAGGAAGAAGCATAGCACAATTATAGCAGCCATGAAGGTTTTAAATTATATCACTGAAGCCCTTGAAAAAAAACGCACTGTGTCTCACCAGAGACTCCCTTCACTCCGGCGCTGCCAGAGTCGCCTGTTTATTCGGGACCCGCTGCAAGGGTCCCCAGTCCGAGGTCGGCGGCGAGGCTCCAAAGGCGGCACTTAAGTGGGCCGAGACTAAGGTGGAGTGGGGTCCACGTCCCGCGCCAGAGCCACCACCGCGGACAGATGCCCACCCAGACCCTCCCCAATGGGGTTAGGTTTTGCGGCCGGAGTCCGCACCTTTGGGGGGGGAGGTACGGTCACATCCTGACCTTAGTTCCTTTGTTATGTTTCTTGTTTAGGTTGGTCAGGGCGTGAGTTGGGGTGGGCATTCTATGTGTTGTTCTAGTTTTGGTTTTCTATGTGTTTGGCCTGGTATGGTTCTCAATCAGAGGCAGCTGTCATTCGTTGTCTCTGATTGAGAACCATATTTAGGTAGCCTGTTTTTCCCACTTGATTTGTGGGTAGTTGTTTTCTGTTTAGTGTATGTCACCTTACAGAACTGTTTCGTTTCATTCGCTGTTGTTATTTTGTTTAGTGTTCTCTGCTTAATAATATGAACATGGACACGTACCACGCCGCATATTGGTCTGATCTCTCCTACTCATCCTCAGACGAGGACAAGGAACGTTACACTCTAAGGCTTTTGATGCAGTTGATCGTGCTATACTGAGGCAGAGAATCTCGAGTGTAGGTCTTTCGGAGCATGCAGTTGCTCAGTGCACTCAATTTGATGGGCTGATGTCTGTTAAATTGTCTGTCTGTAATGGTGTGCCCCAGGGCTCTCTACTTGGTCCCCTCTTATTCACTATTTATATAAATAATTTATTGTGTCAGTTGAAGCTCATCCTCAATACTGACAAAACTAAACTAATGGTGTTTTCTAAAGCAAGAAATAGACCTCGGAACCTTTCACATATTACTATCTGTCAGGGCAATGATATTGAGACTGAAACCTCATGTAAATATCTTGGAATTTGAATTGATGACGGCCTCTCTTTAAATAGCATATTCAACAATTTACAAAGAAATTGAAGCTGAAGTTAGGATTTTATTTGAGGAATAAGGCCTGTTTTTTTAAAGCCAGAAGTAGGCAAGTATCAGCTACATTTATGCCTTTACTAGACGATGGGGATATTTCATATATGAATGCTTCCCCTCCACCTTTTACCATGGAGCATTGAGATTTATTTTAAACTGCAAAACTTTTACGCACCACTGCACTTTATATACAAGGGTTGGCTGGCCTTCTCTAGTCACTCCAGGCTAAGTCACTGGTATACTTTTATTTACCAAGCCATGTGGTGGGTACTCTCTTCGTTCACATGAATTTATCCTGCTAACTGTTCCAAACGTTGGTAAAAGGGTTTTTATGTACTCTGCGCCATCGGCTTAAAACCTTATAAAATATTTATAAGAACTTGTCCCGATTGGTGTTTTTAAATCAATGCTGAAGGATTTTGAGGCTGATTCCATGACCTGTCAATTTTTTAAAGAGCTGTTTTATGATTTTGTTAGACTCTTGTGAATTCTGTTTTTTTTACTAGATTACCTGTAGTTGTTCATGTTGTATGTCTGTAATTGTTTAATGACTTAGTGCTGCCTATCTTGGCCAGGACGCTCTTGAAAAATATATTTCAAATCTCAATGAGCCCTTCCTGGTTGAATAAAGGTTAAATATATATATATTTTTAAGTTTCATCATAGCGCTTGATGGTTTATGCGACTGCACTTGAAGAAACTTTCCGAATTGACTGACCTTTATGTCTTAAAGTAATGATGTACTGTCATTTCTCTTTGCTTATTTGAGCTGTTCTTGCCATAATATGGACTTGTTCTTTTACCAAATAGGGTTATCTCCTGTATACCCCCTTCCTTGTCGCAACACAATGCATTAAGAAGGAAATAAATTCTACAAATTAACTTTTAAGAAGGCACACCTGTTAATTGAAATGCATTCCAGGTGACTACCTCATGAAGTTGGTTGAGAGAATGCCAAGAGTGTGCAAAGCTGTCATCAAGGCAAAGGGTGGCTATGTGTTTCATAGTTTTGATGTCTTCACTATTATTCTACAATGTAGAAAATAGTAAAAATAAAGAAAAACCTTTGAATGAGTAGGTATTTGGAAACATTTGACCGGTAGTGTATGGAAAACAGCACCTTCACCATATAAACCATATAAAGGTGAAACTGCTCATTCAAAACTTTGTGGAAGACATTGAGGGACAAAGAGAGAAAGAGACAACACACGGTTTTTCAATTTAAATTATTATAGAAAATTCTTGAAAGTAACAGAGTGTTATGTATATGGGAACACAACCATCCCAGCTCTGCAGATTTTGTACTGTCAATATGTAGCTTCTTTTTGGTCTCGGGTTCAGGAATGGCTGAAGAATTGCAACATTTACCTGTAGTTAACTCTGCAAATAGCACTGCTGGGTGACTTGAAAAGTTATAGTCAATCGATCAATAATATAATAATACTCTGGCCCATTCCAGAGTAAAATGTTTATCTTTAATTTACAATTTGTAATGACTATAAAAATAGAAAGGTTCAGAACTTTTATGAAACATCACCACAAGTTTGAAAAATATATGGCAAATAGAAATCAAAACTGGATGGTGTTCAGAGATAGATGGGAGCGGTTGAGGGTAGCTGAATGAACGGACTAAAAACAAACAAAAGATAATTCAAGTAAAATAGATTGGGTCCGTAAGATGTACAGTTGAAGTTGTAAGATTACATACACTTAGGATGGAGTCATTAAAACTTGTTTTTCAACCACTCCACAAATTTCTTCTTAACAAGCTATACATCTACTTTGTGCATGACACAAGTAATTTTTCCAACAATTGTTTACAGACAGATTATTTGACTTATAATTCACTGTATCACAATTCCAGTGGTGCAGAGGTTTACATACACTAAGTTGACTGTGCCGTTAAACAGCTTGGAAAATTCCAGAAAATGATGTCATGGCGTTAAAAGCCTCTGATAGGCTAATTGACATCATTTGAGTCAATTGGAGGTCTAACTGTGGATGTATTTCAAGGCCTACCTAAAAACTCAGTGCCTCTTTGCTTGACATCATGGGAAAATCAAAAGAAATCAGCCAAGACGGCAGAATGTTTTTTGTAGACCTCAACAAGTCTGGTTCATCCTGGGGAGCAATTTCCAAACTCCTGAAGGTACCACGTTCATCTGTACAAACAATAGTATGCAAGTATAAACACCATGGGACCACGCAGCCGTCATACCGCTCAGGAAGGAGACGCGTTCTGTTTCCTAGAGATGGTGCGAAAAGAGATGGTGCGAAAAGTGCAAATCAATCCAGAACAACAGCAAAGAACCATGTGAAGATGCTGGAGTAAACGGTACAAAAATATCTATATCCACAGTTAAACAAGTCCTATAACGACATAACCTGAAAGGCCGCTCAGCAAGGAAGAAGCCACTGCTCACAAACCTACATAAAAAAGCCAGACTAAGGTTTGCAACTGCACATGGGGACAAAGATCGTACCTCTTGGTCACAAATGGGTCTTCCAAATGGACAATGACCCCAAGCATACTTCCAAAGTTATGGCAAAAAAGGACAACAAAGTCAAAGTATTGGAGTGGCCATCACAAAGCCCTGACCTCAATCCTATAGTACATTTGTGGGCAGAACTGAAAAAGCGTGTGCGAGCAAGGAGGCCTACAAACCTGACTCAGTTACACCAGCTCTGTCAGGAGGAATGGGCCAAAATTCACCCAACTTATTGTGGGAAGCTTGTGGAAGGCTACCCAAAACGTTTGGCCCAAGTTAAACAATTTAAAGGCAATGCTACCAAATACTAATTGAGTGGATGTAAACTTTTGACTCACTGGGAATGTGATGAAAGAAATAAAAGCTGAAATAAATCACTCTCTACTATTATTCTGACATTTCACATTCTTAAAATAAAGTGTTGATCCTAACTGACCTAAAACAGGGAATATTTACTAGGATTAAATGTCAGGAATTGTGAAAAACTGAGTTTAAATGTATTTGGCTAAGGTGCATGTAAACTTCCAACTTAAACTGTATATAGTATGTATAAGCTGGAAGTAGAGGCCTAAGCGTTGTCCATCAGTTTACTCCAATTAGGGGAGGGGTGGTAGGGTTAAGGGAAAATAAGAAAGGCACATACAGTGGGGCAAAAGTATTTAGTCAGCCACCAATTGTGCAAGTTCTCCCACTTAAAAAGATGAGAGAGGCCTGTAATTTTCATCATAGGTACACTTCAACTATGACAGACAAAAAGAGAAAAAAAAATCTAGAAAATCACATTGTAAGATTTTTTATGAATTTATTTGCAAATTACGGTGGGAAATAAGTATTTGGTCACCTAAAACCAGCAAGATTTCTGGCTCTCACAGACCTGTAACTTCTTCTTTAAGAGGCTCCTCTGTCCTCCACTCGTTACCTGTATTAATGGCACCTGTTTGAAATTGTTATCAGTATAAAAGACACCTGTCCACAATCTCCAACAGTCACACTCCAAACTCCAATATGGCCAAGACCAAAGAGCTGTCAAAGGACAACAGAAACAAAATTGTAGACATGCACCTATTGAATCTGCAATAGGTAAGCAGCTTGGTTTGAAGAAATCAACTGTTGAAGCAATTATTAGGAAATGGAAGACATACAAGACCACTGATAATCTCCCTCGATCTGGGGCTCCACGCAAGATCTCACCCTGTTGGGTCAAAATGATCACAAGAATGGTGAGCAGAAATCCCAGAACCACACGGGGGGACCTAGTGAATGACCAGCAGAGAGCTGGGACCAAAGTAACAAAGCCTACCATCAGTAACACACTATGCCGCCCAGGACTCAAATCCTGCAGTGCCAGACGTGTCCCCCTGCTTAAGCCAGTACATGTCCAGGCCCGTCTGAAGTTTGCTAGAGGGCATTTGGATGATCCAGAAAAAGATTGGGAGAATGTCATATGGTCAGATGAAACCTAAATATAACTTTTTGGTAAAAACTCAACTCGTCGTGTTTGGAGGACAAAGAATGTTGAGTTGCATCCAAAGAACACCATACCTACTGTGAAGCATGGGGGTGGAAACATCATGCTTGGGGCTGTTTTTCTGCAAAGGGACCAGGACGACTTATCCGTGTAAAGGAAAGAATGAATGGGGCCATGTATCGTGAGATTTTGAGTGAGAACCTCCTTCCATCAGCAAGGGCATTGAAGATGAAACGTGGCTGGGTCTTTCAGCATGACAATGACCCAAACACACCGCCCGGGCAACGAAGGAGTGGCTTCGTAAGAAACATTTCAAGGTCCTGGAGTGGCCTAGCCAGTCTCCAGATCTCAACCCAATAGAAAACCTTTGGAGGGAGTTGAAAATCTGTGTTGCCCAGCAACAGCTCCAAAACATCACTGCTCTAGAGGAGATCTGCATGGAGGAATGGGCCAAAATACCAGCAACAGTGTGTGAAAACCTTGTGAAGACTTACAGAAAACGTTTGACCTCTGTCATTGCCAACAAAGGGTATATAACAAAGTATTGAGATAAACTTTTGTTATTGACCAAATACTTATTTTCCACCATCATTTTCAAATAAATTCATTAAAAATCCTACAATGTGATTTTCTAATTGAGTCTGTCATAGTTGAAGTGTACCTATGATGAATATTACAGGCCTCTCTCATCTTTTTTAAGTGGGAGAACTTGCACAATTGGTGGCTGACTAAATACTTTTTTGCCCCACTGTATATACTGTATATAAAAACAGAAGAAAAAAATATATACTTTTTTTAATTGGCGATTGGAAATTATGCAGAAAATTACATTCCTATAAGACACAATATATTTGCAATATTAAAGCTGATCCACCCCCTGAGAAAGAGACTGAGAGAATTCCCATGGAACCATTTTTTTCTCTCTCTCTAACCCCTGCTTCTGCTACGCTCTGCCTCCTCCTCAGCATCAACCTTTCTCTCTTGCCCCCGCTCTTTCCCTCTCTATGTCCCCTCTCCTCGTCTCTCTTTGTGTGGATTGTGTCTCTTGAGGAGCCGCTGTGCTGTTTTGTTGGAGCTCAGGACGAAAGGCCAAGGTGAGTCCTTATCAGACTCATGTTTACAAAGCTCTCTACCGTGTCAACAAGGACAAACTCCTCTCTCTCACGCTCCTAATGCTGAGCCCCTTATTCCAACAACACACTCCACCATCCTCCTGAAGGCCATCCTGCCTCTCCACAGCAGCCCATCTCGTCTACCGTCTAGCTATCTCATGCATGTGTGTGCGGCTTAGCCTATGTTTGTGTGCGTGCTCGCCAAAAGGCTGCTTCCTCTCCGGAATAATTGATTTAACAAATTGCCGGCCGTGTTTCATTCCGAGGAAGTGACAGGAGTGGAGCAGGGCGCCGGAGCCAGGAGATTAATTAGGAAACAAAGTCCTCTTTATGGAAATTAAACGTGTCCTCTGATGATAGCCTTCCTTTCCCAACAGCCCGCCGGGTCTGCTCCCTTTTGGATGATAAAGGACTGGGAGGCTTCAGGAGACACCACAGACATGACCTCCCTCTCAGCACAGGCCTGCCCCGCAGCACAGCATACTGTAGCATAGCACAGCTCAGAACACAGCACAACCCAGCACCCACAGATACGCTCGCTCCAACTCAGCATGGGTGATGGGTTTTACACTTAACCATCAAGTAGGCACTGAACCTTGAAAAAAACAGCTGCTGGTGAAAACAATGTGAGATCTTCTCATAGGAACAAATTGCATTGAAACGGAGGAATGGCATACATAAGAAGCACCTCATATCCTGTTCAGTCAGCCCTGTACAGTAGCTGTGGGTACTCTACAGAGTGCTCTGCATATAACGATGTCCCAGGAGAGCAGACCTGAAATGCTTGAATGAGTTGCGGTATAGAAGCTGGTGTCCATTACATTACCTACTGGATGCATGCACATGACACCATGCCCCGATGATTGGAAGAGAGGAATTAACTAGCTTTCAACAAACAACATCTGAATAAGTATTTACGCTGCATGTCTGGCTCCCCCTCACCCTCACTTCATACTGAGAGAGAATTAGACCATTTTTAATTACTTTTTTTAATGTGCCTAATAGTAAAGATGTAATTTAACTGTAAAAATGTATATTTTTCCTTTTTCTCTGGTTCTTTGGCCCCCAAGGCCTGTGGTTGTTGGTTGCAGTGAAATATATATTTTTTTATACATATTTCCATTTTTGTCTGCCTCGAGGGCCCCCTAAGCCCCTTTATTAAACAGGCCCTGTGCATACATAGGCATATATCAGAGAGATGGAGTAAAGAAAGACAGCCAGGCTTTTGTTTTGATCTTGAGGTAAGTGCTGATTGGATAACAGCAGCCATCCACTTATCGTCTACGATCTGATTCAAAATGGATGATTGGATGCTAGGCCATCTCAAGAGGTAAACTCGCTAAACAAAGCAATACATAAAGGCTCACTCTCTCATAAGTGTTTGCTAGTCAAACACTAGACACATGTATGACCTTGAACAAATATTTCAATGGAGGCTTGTGAGGGTTTGACTTGTCTGTGTGAATGCGTATTGAGCTGTGTGCGTGTGTGTGTGTGTGTGTGTGTGTGTGTGTGTGTGTGTGTGTGTGTGTGTGTGTGTGTGTGTGTGTGTGTGTGTGTGTGTGTGTGTGTGTGTGTGTGTGTGTGTGTGTGTGTGTGTGGCGGTTCCCAAGGGTTTAAGCAATATGAAAACTGAAGGAAACAAAGGCCCAATTAAAATAACCATCATTACACTATAATCATCTGGGGTTGTGCAGCAACAAATGGAAATTGGGATGCACTAAGTTCACCCATCCCTAGTGGGTCTCCCAGCCACACACTGCCTGCTCTATCTTCCCCTTTCCTCTCATTATTGTTCTATTCTGATTCCCCGGCTCTCTCTATTTCTTCATTTCTCTCTCTCCCCCTTCCCTTCTATTCTCTCTGTCCATCCTGACCTGGACAGTGATTGTTTTTGGTTTGAAAGCCCTTCAGCTCAGATTTCCACCCTGTAAATATAAGTGCTGTGACAGGAGACAGGTCAGAGAAACACCATGCACTGACGAGGGGAGAGAAACGCCTGTGGAATACCTTAATGTAGCGTCCTTGCCAACCGTGTGTGTGTTACTATTCAGTCTGTTGTTGCAGTAGATCACAGCATCCAAGTTACCACCATAGTCATACCTGTCAACCTGTCAACCTGTCAACCTTTTTTTTTAAAACACCTGTTATATATTTGTTTTGGAATAGTTTCCCTCTCTCTGTATCTATCTTCATTGTAGCTCAAGAGCTGATCATTCTGTGGTAGAAGACATCAGATGATGCGTAAAAGCTGGAGGTCAGTGGTCTAGGTATTTGGCCATAAATCTTGACCACTTTGCTGAGCTGAAGGGGGAAGGCTGTGTCTCGTTTTGCTTTGCCTTTTAGCTCAGACAAACACACAGGAACCTCTTGGCCAGTTGCAAAGTACAGACAGGTCAAACAGCACAGACTGGTCTCATAGACTAGAGGTAACATATCAAACGTAAATCCCGGACACTCAAATAGTAAGATACACTACAGGCCAAAGGTATGTGGACACCCCTTAGAATTTGTGGATTTGGCTAGTTCAGCCACACCCGTTGCTGACAGGTGTATACAATTGAGCACACAGCCATGCAATCATAGACAAACATTGGCAGTAGAATGTCCCGTACTGAAGAGCTCAGTGACATTCGACATGGCACCGTGATAGGATACCAACATTCCAACAAGTCAGTTTGTAAAATTTATGCCCTGCTAGAGCTGCCTTGTGAAGTGGAAATGGCTGAGCAACATAGGCTCAGCCACGAAGTGGTAGACCACACAAGCTCACAGAAGGGGACGGCCGAGTGCTGAAGCGTGTAGCGCGGAAAAATCGTCTGTCCTCGGTTGCATCACTCACTACGGAGTTTCAAACTGCCTCTGTAAGCAACATCAGCACAATAACTTTTTTTTGTCGGAAGCTTCATGAAATGGGTTTCCATGGCCGAGCAGCTGCATACAAGCCTAAGATCACCATGCACAATGCTAATCATCGGCTGAAGTGGTGTAAAGCTCGCCGCCATTGGACTCTGGAGCTGTGGAAACGCATTCTCTGGAGCAATGAATCACGCTTCACCATCTGGCAGTCCGACGGACAAATCTGGGTTTGGCGGATGCCAGGAGAACTCTACCTGCCCGAATGCATAGTGCCAACTATAAAGTTTGGTGGAGGAGGAATAATGGTCTGGGGCGGTTTTTCATGGTTTGGGCTAGGCCCCTTAGTTCCAGTGAATAGAAATCTTAACGTTACAGCATACAATGACATTTTAGACGATTCTGTGCTTCCAACTTTGTGTCAACAGTTTGGGGAAAGCCCTTTCCTGTTTCAGCATGCAAAAAGCAAGGTCGATACAGAAATGATTCGTTGAGATCAGTGTGGAAGGACTTCGACCCCATTGAACACCTTTGGGATGAATTGGATCTCCGACTGCAAGCCAGGCCTAATTGCCCAACATCAATGCCCGACCTCGCTAACGCTCTTGTGGCTGAATGAAAGCAAGTCCCCGCAGCAATGTTCCAACATCTAGTGGAAAGCCTTCCCAGATGAATGGAGGCTGTTATAGCAGCAAAGGAGGGGACCAACTCCATATTAATGGCCATGATTTTTGGAATGAGATGTTCGATGAGCAGGTGTACACATACTTTTGAATAAATACTCCTAATCCTAACCTTAACCCCTAACCCCTAGCCTAGCTAATGTTAGCGTTAGGCACCTAGCCACCTTGCTAACGTTAGCCACAATAAATTGGAATTCGTAACTAGGAAATCGTAACATATTGTACGATTGCAATTCGTAACATATCATAGTAATTGTATTCGTAAAATATCATACAGAATGAATGATTGACATCCACAAATGAATACATACCATACAAAATGTAACATATCACACTAAATGGAGTGTCACATGTTTACTCACAGAATAATACCAAATGCTCTGAGACCATGTTGAAAAGCACCTGTCCAGACATTAGATCTATGGAGTGAACAGACACTGTGGCTAAAGGAGGGAGAAATTGGGGGAAGACATGGACAGGAAAATGAATGAAGGACAAGTAAAAAGAGACAGTGGCAGTTGACCCTTAACGTGTTTATATTCAAAGTGCATAGTATTCTCTGTGGACCGTGGTCTTCTTTAAATAACGCATGTTTATTTCAAGCAAAATGACCTAATGATTGATCTAGGAGTTCTCAACAGGACTCATTTAGAAGGACATTAGCTTGGAACTACAGATGAATTACGTATCGAATGTACTAGCTTACTGCCGGTTGATGCTGATTTTCCAACAGTGATACATCTTGTGAATCCCACCCCCATAACGCCCACCTACACACCCATTACACACACTGAGTATTTCATTTGATTTAGGACCTTACAGACTAAAGCTAAAACAACAGCTTAAATAGTTGTCGAGGAGATCTATACAAGTATCCTGACAGTATGAAAAGAGTAGAGAATATCTTTTGGAATCTGAGCAACACTTCTACTGGAATATATCGTGGCATTTTGGCAGCAAAGGGTAAAGAATGTCAGTAATTGGAGGAGGACTGAGGTAGACTTTTGCTTGACATTGTGGAAATGAATGAAAAAATAAGAACACTCCATGGATGGCATTTGGAGAGAGAACAACCAGATGATTCCTGTGCACACACACATACACACCCTTCTTGATTTGAGGTGGTTTCGTTCATCCTCCCCTCTGCTAATGGAAATTCCCCTGGACATGTCTCGGAAAAAGAATCTCCTCTATTAATTTGATCCTGCTCTCTTTATTGGTCCACCCACTGAGCACAAATGAAATAACCCTGTCAGTTCTAATTCAGGGATGGCATTGCTCTTCCAGCACAGAGGACACAGGCCAGTACATCACATTGTATCCTAAGGAAACCACAGATCAGAGGGGGTCCAGGAAGGCTGATTGGTCTGTAAGAAGAGGATAAAATAGCACCCATGTTAATTATAGTGATTATGGACAAAAACCCTCAGGGGACAGTGACCAAGTAAATATTTGTCTTTGGTGCATGGATTTGAAGTCAACCAATATCCAACATCCAATAACTACAACTCAATATATACCGTATCTGTTCCAAAGTAAAACAAATAATAATAATCACTGTGTATACATACAGTGAGGAAACCCAGTCGAGATTTTGATGCTGTGAGTAAAATTGTGAGCTCCCTGCTCTGCGGTGGAGTGTCAGATGCTAATACCAGTGGATAGAGGCTCTACTCTGGGGTATTAACTCAAACATGGAGGCCTAATGCCACCGGATAAAGTGTTCAGCCTCACTTACAGGGGCACCGGCACTCCCGCAGGATCATGCAGGGGCCTGGGCGTCTGGATTCAATTACCACAGACTCGTCTTGGGCATCTCCATGCCAATGGAGCGACTGGAGGCGGCTGATGCATGCTTGGAGACAGAATTAACAGCCTTAAAGGCGAGCTGAACTCAAGAACCAACTTCTCTTGTTGAAAACGGTATTAGTCAGAAACATTTATTCCATTGCTAGAATTTACTTAAGCGGAAGTAGCTTAATTTTGGTCATAAAGTCAGTATCGTCCAAAACTGAGTTTGTCATGACCTACTTGAGGGTTGGGTTGGGTTTTGATTTTGCCAATGTCCATTTGCCCATTGACATGGGATGAACAGCTGAGTAAATTGCACTCTATCCAATGGCACAGACTGAGACCTTTCCAGCAGTAAGCAGCAGCCCAGAATTCATTTACATAAGACAAAATGTTGCGCATTTTGTAACTTGAGAAATACTGCACCAGAAACCTTAGTTAGATGTAAAATTGCACGATCAAAACCTCCTCGTCAAAATTCGTTTCAGATTTGAGTTATCTTAGATTCATTCTGACTATTTTGAGGAAATGATACTGCCTTCAGTCATATGGTGTCTCATGGGGGACAAAAATTAGTAACTGCCACATTGAACCACACCCTCCAAGACTGAAATATATTTTTTCTTATTGAGCAACAGCAGGACCGTAATTATAATATATATTGGGGGGACACATATGCTCAAAATGTCCCCCCCCAATATATTGATATAAAAAAGTTTAAAAAAAAGAAATGCTATGCAAAGACAGGCAACCACGCAAGAACCAACTTTGAACCAAGTTTGAAATAATCATTAGCAAATGTAATCATAACTAAACTAAACAAATTGCCATTAGTATTACTACCGGTTCTTGTTTTACGATGTACTGCAGTTTGTCCAAGTGGTGTTGCCGTACCCCAGCAGAAGGCTTTGCTCGACTGCTGTGGGTAGGTACAAACAATGTCAAACACTGTACTGTCTCTATTTTTCATTACTTTCAAATGTAATATGAGTGTTAAGTAGGCTATATCACTGTCGATTGTGATAGTTTTAACATCAACGTCAATACGTAATTTTGCGCTGGAACAGTAATTGTGGAAATAAATAATATTTTGCTTAAAAGTGTCAGTAATTGCATGGAGTGGAAACAAACGTTTTTGGTGAAAACGGAACGGTTTGCGAGAGCTAATCAATCAACCATCACTAACGTTAGCTATCATAGCCAAGTTACCTGGAAAGTTAATTAGCCACACATTCACCCAGGGACCAACAATGGTGTTCACGGGCGTATTCAACTAACTTTCATGTCTTTATTACCGTATATTTGTCAGAAACCCCACGTGAAGTCTGAGTAAAGTGTCAATCATTTATGTTGCGCTGCATTCACAGTGATGTCATCATGAGAAAGAGGATGGGTGGCAGTGACAGTCGTCAGTTTTTTGGGCAGCCTCAGAAAAGAAGAAAATTAAGTTGAGAGCAGTGAGAAAATGAGAGCCAGTCAGATGAGAAAAGTACACAGTAGTACAACAGATTAATCAATGTTTCTTGATATAATAATCATTGCCATTCAGATCAGAAATGGTTTGTAATCCATTCCTGAACATCATGGCAAGAAACACCACTTGTTTACTGATAATATTTATTTCATGTTCACTCTGGTGCGTTCAGAGTAAAGAGGGAGAGCGAGAGAGCATGAGGATGCCAACAGGGCAGGGAGAGCAGGTGAGTGAAAAAAGGAGCACATGTTGATGACTGATCTGATATCACCGTGTTGGTATTGTTCCTACGACATAATTCATGTTGGCACAACAGAGGTTAGGTTTAGGCACAGGGCCCACTGAGGTTAGGTTTAGGCACAGGGCCCACTGAGGTTAGCTTTAGGCACAGCTCCCACTGAGGTTAGGTTTAGGCACAGGGCCCACTGAGGTTAGGTTTAGGCACAGGGCCCACTGAGGATAGGTTTAGGCACAGGGCCCACTGAGGATAGGTTTAGGCACAGGGCCCACTGAGGATAGGTTTAGGCACAGGGCCCACTGAGGATAGGTTTAGGCACAGGGCCCACTGAGGTTAGGTTTAGGCACAGGGCCCACTGAGGTTAGGTTTAGGCACAGGGCCCACTGAGGATAGGTTTAGGCACAGGGCCCACTGAGGATAGGTTTAGGCACAGGGCCCACTGAGGTTAGGTTTAGGCACAGGGCCAACTGAGGTTACGTTTAGGCACAGGGCCCACTGAGGATAGGTTTAGGCACAGGGCCCACTGAGGATAGGTTTAGGCACAGGGCCCACTGAGGTTAGGTTTAGGCACAGGGCCCACTGAGGTTAGGTTTAGGCACAGGGCCCACTGAGGTTAGCTTTAGGCACAGCTCCCACTGAGGTTAGGTTCAGGCACAGGGCCCACTGAGGTTAGGTTTAGGCACAGGGCCCACTGAGGATAGGTTTAGGCACAGGGCCCACTGAGGATAGGTTTAGGCACAGGGCCCACTGAGGATAGGTTTAGGCACAGGGCCCACTGAGGATAGGTTTAGGCACAGGGCCCACTGAGGTTAGGTTTAGGCACAGGGCCCACTGAGGTTAGGTTTAGGCACAGGGCCCACTGAGGATAGGTTTAGGCACAGGGCCCACTGAGGATAGGTTTAGGCACAGGGCCCACTGAGGTTAGGTTTAGGCACAGGGCCCACTGAGGATAGGTTTAGGCACAGGGCCCACTGAGGATAGGTTTAGGCACAGGGCCCACTGAGGTTAGGTTTAGGCACAGGGCCCACTGAGGTTAGGTTTAGGCACAGGGCCCACTGAGGATAGGTTTAGGCACAGGGCCCACTGAGGATAGGTTTAGGCACAGGGCCCACTGAGGTTAGGTTTAGGCACAGGGCCCACTGAGGATAGGTTTAGGCACAGGGCCCACTGAGGATAGGTTTAGGCACAGGGCCCACTGAGGTTAGGTTTAGTCACAGGGCCCACTGAGGTTACGTTTAGGCACAGGGCCCACTGAGGATAGGTTTAGGCACAGGGCCCACTGAGGATAGGTTTAGGCACAGGGCCCACTGAGGATAGGTTTAGGCACAGGGCTCACTGAGGTTAGGTTTAGGCACAGGGCCCACTGAGGATAGGTTTAGGCACAGGGCCCACTGAGGTTAGGTTTAGGCACAGGGCCCACTGAGGATAGGTTTAGGCACAGGGCCCACTGAGGTTAGGTTTAGGCACAGGGCGCACTGAGGTTAGGTTTAGGCACAGGGCTCACTGAGGATAGGTTTAGGCACAGGTGTCACTGATGTTAAGGTTAGATCAAAGGGTGGGGGGCAGGGGAATATTCTGTTAGTTGGAACTGGGGTAACCAACTAACTACAGGTCAGTTGCAATGATGGTCCTGGAGCAACATTAATCATGATGCCTTAGGAAAAACACCAACAAGACTAGCCCTCAATATTTGCACGATCTGATATCGGCGTGTTGGTGATGTTCCTACGACATCATAATTAATGTTGCTCCAGGACCATCATAAAAACTGACCTGTAGTTAGTTGGTTATGAATAATGACATCACAC
Source organism: Oncorhynchus kisutch (assembly GCF_002021735.2). Classification (NCBI taxonomy): domain Eukaryota; kingdom Metazoa; phylum Chordata; class Actinopteri; order Salmoniformes; family Salmonidae; genus Oncorhynchus; species Oncorhynchus kisutch. The sequence continues at coordinate 15,052,304 of NC_034196.2, forward strand.
CAGTTTAATCCTAATGTACAGACAGACTCCTGTTGTCCTCCATATGTGTATCAACATTGTTTCTAGTCATTATTTTACTGATAATATTTCTTTCATGTTCACTCTGGTGCGTTCAGAGTAAAGAGAGAGATGAGAGAGCATGAGGATGCCGACAGGACAGGGAGAGCAGGTGACATGGAGGTGAGTGAGAAAAGGAGCAAATATTGATGGTTAAGACCGAATAATGACATCACAACAGTCTAATCCTAATGTTAATTTAAGCTGAGATATTCCTCTAAGTATGGCTTCTCATGTATATTTCATATAATATAATCAAGCAGGGAGAGTGAGTTTGAAACAATGACAGACAGACAGACAGAGAGAGAGCAGACAGGCAGGCGAAGATGAAGGTGCAGGAGAGGGAGGGAGGGGAGCTTGGACCTCACCCAAATCAGCCAAATGTGAATGTCATACCTAGTCAAACCTTATCAAATACTCTACTTTCAGGAGAAATGGTTTAAAGATTATACTTGGCTCCATTACAGCCCCTCCTTAAAGGGGGTCCTCTGTTTCTATTGTGCTAAATACTTTGCAACACAAAAGTCTAAGCTTGCATTAAAAGCAGATGCAGATTCAAGACTGGCTTTCAAAATTGGAGGAAGGCACCGGAGAAATTTAGTGCGCATAAAGACAGCCAGTGTCACATGAGGTGTGATGACTCGGATTCAGGAGCCAAAGCCTGTTAATGTGCAACTTTCACGTGAGCTGGAAAGACAGCAGCAACAAGCAAGGAGAAATCTTATGTAGATTGTTGGGGGTGTGAAGTACTTGGCGCGGCAAGGTCAGGCTTTTCGAGGCGTTGATAAGGAGAGTGGGAATTTCAGCCAGCTTCTAAAGTACAAGGCAGAGGGCAATGCAGAGCTGACCACCTGGCTGAAATGTCACTTTGATTTCATCAGTCCCCAAATGCATTTTTTTAAGCTAGTGGGCAATAAAATCGTCAAAGAAATTGTGTCGGAAATAACATCAATGCCAGTGGTCCAGTTCGCACTTATCATTGATGTTACCCAGGATATATCAGGAGTTGAACAGGAGTCAATATGTTTGCGCTTTGTAAATGCATATCTAGAACCAAAGGAATAATTCCTGGGACTCTATGAAGTGTCATCAACGACAGGGCAAAATATAGCCAAGATGGCATGTGATGTGAGGATGCGTCTAGGCCTTCCTCTGTCCCAACTTCCAGGACAAACCTATGATGGTGCCGCAAACATGGCTGGACGATTGCAGGGGGTGCAAGACATTTTAAGGAAAGAACAACCGCTGGCTATGTATTGTCACTGTGGTCCATACTGTGTGAACTTAGTTCCGCAGGCTGCCTGTGTAGCCTCTCCACTATAAGAGATTCAATGGGTCTAGTGCATGAATTGGGGGGCTTCTTTATTCAATCTGGCAAGTTCAAGGTGATTTTCCAGGAAATCGCAAAATCAAGCATGGTTTCACCTCGTTGAAACTAGATGTTGACTCATTATGATTTTTCAACGCCAATACCGATTATTGGAGGACCAAAAAAGCCGATACCAATTAATCGGACGATTGTTATATATATATATACAGTGCCTTGCGAAAGTATTCGGCCCCCTTGAACTTTGCGACCTTTTGCCACATTTCAGGCTTCAAACATAAACATATAAAACTGTATTTTTTTGTGAAGAATCAACAACAAGTGGGACACAATCATGAAGTGGAACGACATTTATTGGATATTTCAAACTTTTTTAACAAATCAAAAACTGAAAAATTGGGCGTGCAAAATTATTCAGCCCCTTTACTTTCAGTGCAGCAAACTCTCTCTAGAAGTTCAGTGAGGATCTCTGAATGATCCAATGTTGACCTAAATGACTAATGATGATAAATACAATCCACCTGTGTGTAATCAAGTCTCCGTATAAATGCACCTGCACTGTGATAGTCTCAGAGGTCCGTTAAAAGCGCAGAGAGCATCATGAAGAACAAGGAACACACCAGGCAGGTCCGAGATACTGTTGTGAAGAAGTTTAAAGCCGAATTTGGATACAAAAAGATTTCCCAAGCTTTAAACATTCCAAGGAGCACTGTGCAAGCGATAATATTGAAATGGAAGGAGTATCAGACCACTGCAAATCTACCAAGAACTGGCCGTCCCTCTAAACTTTCAGCTCATACAAGGAGAAGACTGATCAGAGATGCAGCCAAGAGGCCCATGATCACTCTGGATGAACTGCAGAGATCTACAGCTGAGGTGGGAGACTCTGTCCATAGGACAACAATCAGTCGTATATTGCACAAATCTGTCCTTTATGGAAGAGTGGCAAGAAGAAAGCCATTTCTTAAAGATATCCATAAAAAGTGTTGTTTAAAGTTATGTTTGGCGTAAAAGCAACACAGCTCATCACCCTGAACACACCATCCCCACTGTCAAACATGGTGGTGGCAGCATCATGGTTTGGGCCTGGTTTTCTTCAGCAGGGACAGGGAAGATGGTTAAAATTGATGGGAAGATGGATGGAGCCAAATACAGGACCATTCTGGAAGAAAACCTGATGGAGTCTGCAAAAGACCTGAGACTGGGACGGAGATTTGTCTTCCAACAAGACAATGATCCAAAACATAAAGCAAAATCTACAATGGAATGGTTCAAAAATAAACATATCCAGGTGTTAGAATGGCCAAGTCAAAGTCCAGACCTGAATCCAATCGAGAATCTGTGGAAAGAACTGAAAACTGCTGTTCACAAATGCTCTCCATCCAACCTCACTGAGCTCGAGCTGTTTTGCAAGGAGGAATGGGAAAAAATGTCAGTCTCTCGATGTGCAAAACTGATAGAGACATACCCCAAGCGACTTACAGCTGTAATCGCAGCAAAAGGTGGCGCTACAAAGTATTAACTTAAGGGGGCTGAATAATTTTGCACGCCCAATCTTTCAGTTTTTGATTTGTTAAAAAAGTTTGAAATATCCAATAAATGTCGTTCCACTTCATGATTGTGTCCCACTTGTTGTTGATTCTTCACAAAAAATACAGTTTTATATCTTTATGTTTGAAGCCTGAAATGTGGCAAAAGGTCGCAAAGTTCAAGGGGGCCGAATACTTTCGCAAGGCACTGTATATATATTTGTAATAACGATAATTAGAACAATACTGAATGAACACTTATTTTAACTTAATATAATACATCAATCAAATCTATTTAGTCTCAAATAAATAATGAAACATGTTCAATTTGGTTTAAATAATGCAAAAACAAAGTGTTGGAGAAGAAAGTAAAAGTGCAATATGTGCCATTTAAAAAAGCTAACGTTTAAGTTCCTTGCTCAGAACATGAGAACATATGAAAGCTGTTGGTTCCTTTTAACATGAGTCTTCAATATTCCCAGGTAAGAAGTTTTAGGTTGTAGTTATTATAGGACTATTTCTCTCTATTCCATTTGTATTTCATATACTTTTGACTATTGGATGTTCTAATAGGTACTTTAGTATTGCCAGCCTAATCTCGGGAGTTGATAGGCTTGAAGTCATAAACAGCGCAATGCTTGAAGCACAGCAAAGAGCTGCTGGCAAATGCAGGAAAGTGCGGTTTGAATGAATGCTTACAAGCCTGCTGCTGCCTTCCACCGCTCAGTCAGACTGCTCTATCAAATCATAGACTTAATTATAATATAATAACAAACAGAAATATGAGCCTTAGGTCATTAATATGGTAAAATCCAGAAACTATAATTTCGAAAACAAAACGTTTACTCTTTCAGTGAAACACGGAACCGTTCCGTATTTTATCTAACGGGTGGCATCCCTAAGTCTAAATATTGCTGTTACATTGCACAACCTTCAATGTTATGTCATAATTATGTACCATTCTGGCAACTTAATTACGGTCTTTGTTAGGAAGAAATTGTCTTCACACAGTTCGCAACGAGCCAGGCGGCCCAAACATCTGCATATACTCTGACTCTGCTTGCACAGAACCCAAGATAAGTGACACAATTTCCCTAGTTAAAAGAAATTCATGTTAGCAGGCAATATGAACTAAATATGCAGGTTTCCTAGGAACGCGAAGCGAGGCGGCCATCTCTGTCGGCGCCGGAAGTATAGTATGTATAAAAATATATACTTGTGAATTGATTTTAAGAAAGGCATTGATGTTTATGGTTAGGTACACATTGGTGCAGCGACAGTGCTTTTTTCACGAATGTGCTTGTTAAATCATCACCCGTTTGGCAACGTAGGCTGTGATTCAATGATCAATTAACAGGCACCACATTGATTATTTGCAACGCAGGACAAGCTAGTTAAACTAGTAATATCATCAACCATGTGTAGTTAACTAGTGATTATGTTAAGATTGATTGTTTTTTTGTAAGATAAGTTTAATGCTAGCTAGCACCTTACCTTGGCTCCTTGCTGCACTCGCATAACAGGTAGTCAGCCTGCCACGCAGTCTCCTCGTGGAGTGCAATGTAATCGGCCATAATCGGTGTCCAAAAATGCGGATTACCGGCCGTTATGAAAACTCGAAATCGGCCCTAATTAATCGGCCATTCCGATTAATCGGCCGACCTCTAGTTGAAACCTCTCTGTCCCACCAGGTGGACTGTTTGCACCCCTGCCGCCCGCTCAGTTCTCAGCCAGTATGAGTCATTGCTGTCAGCCCTTGAAGAAATGGAATCATGCAGCTCATCTGACACTTCAACTAAGGCTAATGGTCTTCATGGAACATTTCTAAAAGGGAACACTGTGCTCGGCCTTGTAATGGCCTGAACACCCCCCTGTAGCTTCGGAAACCGATTGTTTCAGGCATGTTGGAGGCTGTGGACCATGTCAAAACAAGCATGCAGGACAAGCGAACGGAGGAGCACTTTGATGTCTTGTTCGCAAAAGCAACTGCTATGGCAACAAAGTTGGACCTACAACCTATTCAGATGCCTCATATCCACAAACCTACAAAGCGTTACACCGGTCAGGCTGCAGCCCATATCCATCCGGATGCCCAGTCTCTGTACAGAGCCCAATTCTACAACGCCTTGGACACAGTGGATACTCAATTCATACAGAGGTTTGATCAAGCTGGATTCCACAAGCTGAAGCAGCTTGAAAATGTGCTGCTACAGTACGCAGAGACATGGGCAAGGTGGTAGACGAGTGTCCTGAATTGAATTCAAGACTACTGCAGGTGCACAGCTGGCCATGTTTTGGGCTAACACATATCAAACGAGCTCAGATGTTGCTAGCATTATTCGGGAAATGGTGCCAGAGGTGAGAGGTCTCTTCAGTCAGGTGGAAGCTTTAGTAAGGCTTCTGCTGGTCGTCCCTGCCTCTTCTGTACAGACTGAGAGGAGTTTTAGTGCCCTGAGGAGGCTTAAGACATGGCTTAGATCATCGATGAGTCAAACAAGGCTGAATAATGTGGCCATGTGTCATGTGCACCAGGAGAAACTGGACAGACTGGACCTTGAAGGAATATGCCAGTCTTTTATCAGTGTCAACGATAAGCGCAAAAAGGCCTTTGGATCCTTTGCTTGAAGAATGGAAAGTCAAAACACATGCCATTGCCTGGAGAGGAGAGCAGAGGAAAGAAGAAGAGATGACTGGAGAGCAGAGGAGAGGAGAAGAGATGACTGGAGAGGAGAATATAGGACCAGAGGAGAGGAGGAGAGAAGGCTGGAGAGGAGAATATAGGACCAGAGGAGAGGAGGAGAGAGGGCTGGAGAGGAGAATATAGGACCAGAGGAGAGGAGGAGAGAGGGCTGGAGAGATGATAGGACGAGAGGAGGGAGGGCTGGAGAGGAGAATATAGGACCAGAGGAGAGGAGGAGAGAGGTCTGGAGAGGAGAATATAGGACCAGAGGAGAGGAGGAGAGAGGGCTGGAGAGATGATAGGACGAGAGGAGAGGAGGAGAGAGGGCTGGAGAGGAGAATATAGGACCAGAGGAGAGGAGGAGAGAGGGCTGGAGAGATGATAGGATGAGAGGAGAGGAGGAGAGAGGGCTGGAGAGGAGAATATAGGACCAGAGGAGAGGAGGAGAGAGGTCTGGAGAAGAGAATATAGGACCAGAGGAGAGGAGGAGAGAGGGCTGGAGAGATGATAGGACGAGAGGAGAGGAGGAGAGAGGTCTGGAGAGGAGAATATAGGACCAGAGGAGAGGAGGAGAGAGGGCTGGAGAGATGATAGGACGAGAGGAGAGGAGGAGAGAGGGCTAGAGAGGAGAATATAGGACCAGAGGAGAGGAGGAGAGAGGGCTGGAGAGATGATAGGATGAGAGGAGAAGAGGAGAGAGGGCTGGAGAGGAGAATATAGGACCAGAGGAGAGGAGGAGAGAGGGCTAGAGAGATGATAGGATGAGAGGAGAGGAGGAGAGAGGGCTGAAGAGGAGAATATAGGACCAGAGGAGAAGAGGAGAGAGGGCTGAAGAGGAGAATATAGGACCAGAGGAGAGGAGGAGAGAGGGCTGGAGAGATGATAGGATGAGAGGAGAGGAAGAGAGAGGGCTGGAGAGATGATAGGATGAGAGGAGAAGAGGAGAGAGTAAATATGTAAATAAAAACAACAATTTGCTAAACCTTGGCCACAATATCTGGACTTGTCTTTATTTAAAAATGCATAGATTTCTGTTTATATGGTTATGGTTGTACTTTATTAATCCCTAATCTCTGCCATTACAGACAATTAAACAAGAAAGGGTGTTGGAGGGCCAGTAGGAGGCACTCTTCCCTCTGGTGTAAAAAAAAAATATCCCAATACCCCAGGGCAGTGACACTGCCCTGTGTAGGGTGCCGTCTTTCGGATGGGACGTTAAACGGGTGTCCTGACTCTCTGAGGTCATAAAAGATCCCATGGCACTTATCGTAAGGGTGTTAATCCCGGTGTCCTGGCTAAATTCCCAATCTGGCCCTCAAACCATCACGGTCACCTAATAATCTCCAGTTTCCAATTGGCTCATTCATCCCTCTCCTCTCCCCTGTAACTATTCCCCAGGTCGTTGCTGCAATTGAGAACGTGTTCTCAGTCAATTTACCTGGTAAAATAACGGATAAATAAAAATAAATTGTCCAACCAAAATGTTTAAAACATTGAATGAACAAAGAAACCAAAGCCTGTGATGCAGTAACTTTCCACCAGATGCTTTTAACAAATCCCCTTATAATGATTTGCATTGTAAATGTGAATGACGTAGTTTAGCTGGCACTTGAGTACAGCCTCTCCAGAACCCTGGTTGTTATTCGCCCACTCTGCCCATACTGCAGCAGCGGCTGCAAGAAAGACTTCCTGCACCAGGCTCTGACCCCACCCACTGTCTACCCTGGCGGATGTGGGAGCCTGATCATGCTGGCTGTTAATAGCACGGCTGGTTAAGAGAACTCATATGGGGTCTCTCTCCTTTATCTCTCATTTCCCCTCCCTCCTTCATCTTTCATTTCCCCTCCCTCCTCTCAGCTGGAGCACTCCACAGGGTGGAGAGAAATGGTGAAAGGACCCTTCCCATCTCTCTTCCCATCCGGCTCTACTTCAAGACTATTTATAGTGGGCAATTATTGCCATCCTTTCAATAAGCATATATGCAGCCACCTCTCCTAAACTGTACATACTGTCACTCCCTCATATCCTTCTGCATATGCACCATATCTTAACAACCTATGCACCTGCATGCTCTCCATTATCCCCAGACAGACCTTCATGTAGGTCTCAGCAGTACATTCTCTTATTGCTCTCTTTATACTGTGAAGAGCAAGGTCTCTATGAGCAGCAGGTTGTATATCTCAGCCTGGTCTCAAGACTAGATGTAACAAAGTAAATGTAAATCCTGGACACTCAAATCAGTATGATATGTTTGGTATGGTTGCATAAGACTGAAGGTTACTTAGGACAAAAACGAAAGTAGGGTGGTTGGTCGGGGTGGATGGGTAGGCGTATAACACAAACGTCTATTAACCCAATAGTTGTGTGTTTGAATCTCATCACAGACAACTTTCGCATTTTAGATCATTCGCAACTTTGAAAATACTTACTACTTTTTAGCTACTTTGCATGTTAGCTAACCCTTATTCTATAACCCTTAATCCTATCCCTAACCTTAACCCCTGAACCTAACTCCTAGCCTAGCTAATGTTAGCCACATTAAATTGGAATTTGTAACATATCATACTTTGCACGAATTCCAATTCGTAACATATTGTACTTCGTAACATATCATACGAAACAGATGATGCACATCCACAAATGAATACATACCATACGAAATGTAACATTTCATGCTGATTGGAGTGTCCTTCCTGGATAAACGTGTAATTTTTTGTTTCAATTCAACTAGGCAAGTCAGTTAAAAAACAATTCTTATTTACTTTGACGGCCTACACAGGCCAAACCCGGACAGCACTGGGCCAATTGTGTGCAGCCCTATGGGACTCCCAATCACAGCCAGTTATGATACAGCCTGGATTCGAACCAGGGTGTCTGTAGTGACACCTTGGACCACTGCTCCACTTGGGAGCCCAAGTTTTTTGTTTGTTTACTGACAAATGCTATCTATAAAATACTATTTTTCTTCACAGTTGCGAGTAAACTCAAACATGAATGTAAATGTTTTTGTCAGATATATTTGGAATGGTCATACCCAGTGGGCATGGATAAGCAGTTTGACACTTTAGCCTACACCATTATTCTTTCACAGGCTGGCCTCTGGTGACAAAGGGTAGGAGGCAAGAGCTGATTTAGAGGGGAATAGACACTGGAATCGCCCACTGGAACACATCCTGTGGCAATCTGATGCTCACCGGCATCTTTGCTTGTCATACAGCACATTGCTTCAGTGAGTCATGACACAGAGACAGGCTCCCTCTTTAGGGCTGCCGGGGCCTCGTTCCCTCTCTCCTCCCAGCATAGCCATTTGGCTTACTGCATAAATCACCTCTAAGTCGTCTTAAGTCCAAATCCTCATGAGCTTTGAATGGCGTCTCGCTTTGGGGTTTCTGAAAATTGAATTTTAGTTCTGCGGATTTACTTATTGTTGGGGGTAATCATTCATGGATTTGGTTTCGTCTGAGTTGCTTTTTTATCCACAGGAAAGATACAGAGATTTATTCTGTATATGCTATTAAAGTTGTCTCCTTTCACATTAAAGCTAAATACAATTAATACCATTGGTTACTAAAGATAAGGTTTCAAATAATTAATTAGGTTTAAATGTATGCCCAAGAACCATTGTTTTCAGTAGTCATTCAGTATGTGATCAGCTTTCAGCAGCTTTTTCTATAATGTACCAGATGTATTGACATTGACAGAGTTCATAGCTTTGGGTATCAGAGGTCAAGTTTTACAGCAATTAGATTATCAAGGACATATTACATAAGTGGCATACAACAGTACATTACTGCATCTGGAGCAAGCTTTCAGACTCATTCTCATCCTAAAACCTAGAACAATGCATGCTTACATAAGACACATACAGTAACCATGGCCTTGCTACCTACATCATTTTGTTCTAGTTTATAGGATCTTAGTTTAAATAGGATAACATATCACGCTACATTTTACAGTCTGTGAATCAATCAATAAATTTTATTTTGTAGAGCACTTTTTACAACAGCAGTTGTCACAAAGAGATTGTACGAGTACATGACCATTAAGGCCAGATCGTTCTTCAAGATGTTCAAACATTCATAGAAGACCAGCAGGGTCAAAAAATCATCACAATGGTTGTAGAGGGTGCAAGAGGTCAGCATCTCATGAGTTAATGTCAGTTGGCTTTTCATAGCTGAGCACTCAGAGGTCGAGACAGCATGTGCGGGGGGGGGGGGGGGGGGGGCAGGTTCGGGACAAGGAAGCACGACCAGTAAACAGGGTTCCATAGTGCAGGCACAACAACAGAAACTGGGTCAGTAGCACAACAAGGTAGCATGTCCGGTGAACAGGTCAGGGTTCCATAGCCGCAGGGAACTGAGTCAGCAGCATGACCAGGTGGACTGGGGACAAGGACAGCCAGGAATTTTCAGGACAGATAGTCTAAAGGCATGGTCCTAGGGCTCAAGTCCTCCAGGAGGGGAAACAGAGATGGGATAATTAGAGGGAGCATACCTAAGATCACACAGGACACCAGATAAGACAGGAGAATTACACCAGATATAACAGACTGACCAAAGCCCCCAGGCACATATACTATTGCAGCATAGATACAGGAGACTGAGATAGTGGGTCGGGGAACACCCCAAAAGTTGCCCCCAGACAGGGACAACCAGGCAGGGTATGACCCACCCACTTTGGCAAAGCACAGCCCCCACACCACTAAAGGGATATCAACAGGCCACTAATTTACTACCCTGAGACCATACCCCTGGCCTACACTCTCAGAAAAAAATGTGCCCTCTACCTTAAAGGGTTCCTCGGCTGTCCCCATACGAGAACCCATTGAAGAACCCTTTTTGGTTGCAGGAAGCACACTTTTGGTTACAGGTAGAACCCTGTCTACAGAGGGTTCTATATGGGATCCAAAATGGTTCTAACTGGAACGAAAAAGGGTCTCCTATGGGGACAGCCGAAGAACCCTTTTGGAACCCTTTTTCTAACAGTGTAGACAACAGACTTAGGGTATGTGTTGGCATCTATCCGTCCACTGGCCGGTGTGTTCGCAGTGGCAGACCCAGTGGAGTGACCAGGGCAAGCTAATCATCAATAATTCAGCGGTTGTGCCAGCTCAAAGGTAAACAATTCCTTTAATTAGGGGAGGTCTCCAGTGTGGACAGGCAGATTAATGAAAGGCCATTCACTCCACTGGTGCCTGGAGACAAGAGGTCTCTCAATGTGACAGAGGCACTGCCAAATGAAGCAAACAAACTCAGTTGGGTTGTGTGTGTGATGGGGGTGGTGTGTGTGTACACACAGTTTCGAACAAAGTACATTTACATAAGCACACAGAGATAAAAGTAATAAGGGCACTTAGTCTCCATACTGATACCAGTATAGAATGAATTCAGTGTAGAATACTGCAGCCTTGGGGATCAACACTTGTATAGCAGATAAACCTATAGCATTAAATTGTCAAGAATTTACATAGAATTCAGCACTGGACAGCGACCATCTTGTCCTTGAATACGCATACAATTTTCAAGACCAAGGACAGCGCATGTAGTTGCTCAATCTCTGTGAGTGAACTGTATGTGAGGGTGGCAATGATTTACAGATTGACCCTGAGAAATTGATATTCACAACAAAACAACTCTAAAACAGTATGAGTTCCAGTACAGTTTGCCTGGAGTCCCACTCTAGTCCTGTCACAGGTATTAAAGTCTCCATAGCCCCAGTGTGCATGCCCAGGCAGTCCAACAACAGTAAGCATGGCAGGGTTTTACTGCAGAAATCCCTCCCTCTGAGAAAACAATGCTTTCTGAAGCCACCACCTGCCAAACATCACACAGGCGGGAGGCTCTTTAAATCCACCATTTCGGCTCCCGACAGGCCCTGCGTTGGTGTCACCGGCAGCCGCTGGGACAGAAGGACATGCTCTCTGAGACAAAGCCACACACGTGGCACACGGAACGTCTGTCAGACCTGCCCTGGCACTGTCTCCTCCCCCCTCGGCCATCATTCATCATACCGTCACAGACCAGGGACCAGACCCAAGAGAGCACAGCACATGCTTCTCTGCTTTACAGTCCCTTGAATAAGCACAGGGATGGCTGTATAATGAGCAAGGTCTTATGCTTGAGATACACTATCTAATATGCATCAAATTAATTGAAGCTCATTAAAATCTATTGAATTCATTGACTGTGAATCACTGGTATACTTTTGTACCGAAGGAACATTGTGATGACAATATCTTATCATAAAAATCATCTATGTATAGTAGGTAAAGCATTTACAAGGCTTATCTAGATAGATCGTAGATAGATACAGTTGAAGTCGGAAGTTTACATACACTTAGAGTCATTATGCTTGACATCATGGGAAAATCAAAAGAAATCAGCCAAGACCTCAGAAAAAAATTATAGACCTCCACAAGTCTGGTTCATCCTTGGGAGCAATTTCCAAATGCCTGAAGGTACCACGTTCATCTGTACAAACAATAGTATGCAAGTATAAACACCATGGGACCACGCAGCCGTCATACCGCTCAGGAAGGAGATGCATTCTGTCTCCTAGAGATTAACGTACTTTGGTGCTAAAAGTGCAAATCAATCCCAGAACAATAGCAAAGGACCTTGTGAAGATGCTGGAGGAAACAGGCACAAAAGTATCTATATCCACAGTAAAACGAGTCCTATATTGACATAACCTGAAAGGCCGCTCAGCAAGGCAGAAGCCACTGCTCCAAAATCGCCATAAAAAATGCCAGACTACGATTTGCAACTGCACATGGGGACAAAGATCGTACTTTTTGGAGAAATGTCCTCTGATCTGATGAAACAAAAATAGAACTGTTTGGCCATGATGACCATCGTTATGTTTGGAGGAAAAAGGGGGAGCCGAAGAACACCATCCCAACCATGGAGCATGGGGGTGGCAGCATCATGTTGTGGGGGTGCTTTGCTGCACTTCACAAAATAGATGGCATCTTGAGGGATTAAAATTATGTGGATTGGATATATTGAAGCAACATCTCAAGACACCAGTCAGGAAGTTAAAGCTTGGTTGCAAATGGGTCTTCCAAATGGACACTGACCCCGAGCATACTTCCAAAGATGTGGCTTAAGGACAACAAAGTCAAGGTATTGGAGTGGCCATCACAAAGCCCTGACCTCAATCCTGCAGAATTATTTTTGGGCAGAACTGAAAAAGCGTGTGTGAGCAAGGAGGCCTACAAACCTGACTCCGTTACAGCTCAGTCAGGAGGAATGGGCCAAAATTCACCCAATTTATTGTGGGACGCTTGTGGAAGGCTACCTGAAATGTTTGACCCACGTTAAACAATATAAAGGCAATGCTACCAAATACTAATTGAGTGTATGTAAACTTCTGACCCACTGGGAATGTGATGAAAGCAATAAAAGCTGAAATAAATCATTCTCTCTACTATTATTCTGACATTTCACATTCTTAAAATAAAGTGGTGATCTTAACTGACCTAAGAGAGGGAATTTTTACTAGGATTAAATGTCAGGAATTGTAATGAACTGAGTTTAAATGTATTTGGTTAAGGTGTACGTAAACTTTCGACTTCAACTGTAGATGGGTGGATGGATGGAAAGATGAATTAGTAACCTTTAGGCAGTAATCGTAATCTGTAAAAGTTGTTTGCATATTCTTATATTGAGCATGAGCATGATCTCCTTTATGGGTATTAAACATAACCTCTATGTTATAGTAACGTCAGTAAAAACGGTGCCAAAACCTTTATTCTGTGTTACTGGATTTTCGTGTTTGATGCACGTTTAAGAGTTGCTATAGACATGGATGACTCGATGATGGAAGTGTTGTTCATCAGAGCACATAGTGGTCTAGTGGTTGGATGAAATGACGCAGCTCTAGTTGAACTCAGAGGTGGACTGTGGACCAAAATCGACCCAGGCATTTCTAACTAACCAGATAATTACAATTGTGTGCGAATAAAAAAAGTTGGACAGGCCTGCTGGGCTTAAAATGTACCAGCCCATCTAGCATTTGCCTGAAAAACCAGATGGCTAGTCCGCCCCTGGTTGAACTCCTTGAAAGCGACATTGTTAGACTGTGTGAAGTTATTTCCAGCGGTGCCACTGATCTGACTCTACAACCCTGCAAGGAGAAAGAAGTCTCTGATACCACTCTGTTTTCTCCCTAGCTTTTGTTGCCTCTTCAAGCACTACATTTTCTCAGTATCAGGCCACTGATGTGCTCCTTTAAGCATTACTTTGAGATATACACTTCAACATCAGTCTACTTCACTGCGCCTCCTCTTTAAGTGTTATTGTAATCCCTAGCCTTTACCGGCAGGTTACTGCTGTGCTTTATGTGTTATGTGTTGTTATCCAGAGGCATACCACCAGCCTGAATCTGTTATTGTTGATGTGCTCCATAAAGACATAACCCCTACCTCTGGAGGATTCTTTCACAGTTCGACCACTATTATAGTTTATGTAATTCATGTGGACATCTATCGTCCGTGAATGGTCTGCTGGGGACAAAGACTCTTGGCGTCATGAGACATGGTCGTGAGGTGGACTGTCTGGCCACTGTCCCCGAGAGACGTATGGCTACGGTCATCCCAGTTGTCCCCAGACATCTCTAGACCCCATGTGGCCTGTGTGTTTGACAGGCCCCCAAGACACAAGGTCACATCGAGATTAATCACCACACATAGCGGAGTCTGCTGCCTGGGCCTCTGCAGCAAAGCAGAGCGGAGTGTGATGTAGCAGAGCATAGAGGTACAGAGCACAACAACATAGCATGAGTCATGGGATGGAAACATACACATGTAGATGATTATTCTAAACATCACACTGTTTTGGAATGGTTCACAAAGCAAACACAAAATGTTGAGTCATACCATTATCCTAATTGACAATGGCCTATATACAGTCTCTTCCACTTCTCCAGTTCATTGGTTTCAGCCTGTTCACTATGGTTGCATTTAGACAGGCAGCAAAATTCAGTTATTTTTTTCACTAATTGGTCTTTCGACCAATCAGATCAGCTCTCAAAAGACCAATTAGTCGGGGGAAAAAATCTGAATAGGTCTGACTGTCAGACTGATATAACTGTACATGTGTTTAGATGGTTTAAGCCCGCCCCTTCACTCAGGGGTCAGTCGGGGGTCAGATGAATGTGAACACAGAAGTAAGAACACATTGCAAAGTGTACGGATTAATATGGATCCGAGTTTCCTGACACCTTCCAACTCCTTCTGAGCTTTCAATTACTTCAGCCTGCTTACCTAATGAGCTTCTGCTTGCTTAATTCAACCCCACTCATAAGAATGACTGTCATTCGGCAGGGTTCACTGGAAGGGAGCGATGTGTAATCGAGGAAGTAGCTCTGGGACAAAGTAAAGAACATGTGGTCGTGGAAAGAAGTCCACAGATTCTGGACTCTTTTACTTATTCTTTTTTCCTTGTTTTTCCCAGCAACTAATTGTCATGGCAACATGAACTACCACTCTAGTGACCTTCAGCTAGTGCTAAAGAGAGGAATATTCCATACAGTCACTGTAAGAACATCAAAATAATTCAGACACCTACAAGAGTAATTATCCCATACGTACATCACATACAATTAAGTGTAATTAGGAATCTGTATAAATGCACACACATGCACTTATAACCACACAGGCATGCTGACACAGACAAGCTGTGGGTGGCGAGAGAAGGGGTGTTGATTAGGTTGGTAACATGGTTTTCTATTCTTAGCATCCTAGAATCCTCTGGAGGACCACCACCTTCAAAGAGACCTGAAACAATGGTGTGTCGAGCTACACAACAAACCGGCTATAGAGAAGATAACTGGGCCTTTAATTGACAGCTCAGTGACGGCTCATTATCCCTTTATTGGGTTATGTAAATGACGAGTAAGAGGAGCTTTGGCTCTACTGAGACTCAAAAGATTTTCAGGGCCATTGCCCAGCCAACTCGAACCCCGACACATTCAGTTACATTCACATGCAAATTCACTCTGGCATAGGACCTCACACCATCCAAAACTACCCTTTTCAAGCATTCATCCTCAATGGGTCCTTCTCAATACCCACCCTCGTGGCACACACCTCCGTAGCCCTTTTGGAGGGAAAGGGCACTGAGTTTATCAAGTGTTTCCAGTATGTTGAGTATATAAGCTTCATCCTGTGTATTATCAGCTTCATCCCTATATCATACACTACACCCATTCACTACTGCATTTTGCCAGGGCATTTAGCCTTTTGGGGGCTTTAAACAAGATGAAAACAGTACATTGAGACCCCAACTGAGTTCCTGCAGTTTGCTATACAACAGCTTTTATGCAAGTCAGCTTCTCCCTGTGGTTTTACATGAATTGTTGACAGTTTATGACTGCACAAGTTACATATGTCTGCATTCATCTCTTGTCTCTTGTGTGCGATTGCAGTGTGTAGTTCTAACATCAAAGCAGGGTCTGACGTGAAAGAATACGGTATTTAGTGACTCTCATCTCCTGACTGTCAAAAGTTTCTATGGTATTTGTCTTTGGTGTGCTTCCTCTAAAGTTGTAGAGCCATAAAATGGCAAGTGTGTAGCATCCAGATTTGGTCTGGATTAGGGAACAACCAAAACTGCACTTAGCCCTGCAATGTGTCTTAACTGCCATGTCTCTTTAGTCGAGAAGTGTGTTTGACAAACGTCAAACCTTTTTACAAAGGTCAAAAGTCACCTCTACTCACCTGCTATTTGAGCTAAGTGACTGGCAGGTGAGACAAAGTTAAAGTCTAATCCCAAAAGTAGGTAAGCGAGTAAACAGGGAAAAAAAATCAGAGGGGAAAAGAGTGCACACTCTGGTCTACAACTCCAAACAATCCAACCAGGACCAAACTAGCTAGCCCTCAGATCCGATTAGGCCATTCCAGATAGGCATGGCAGATTGCCTGTAAATACTCTTTCAATTTGGACGATTAGCCGGGGGCTCGCTTTGAGGAGGCTGAGAGCTTTTCTGACCTGTCAGGCAATCCACAGAGATGCCTATCGCTCCATCAGTCTCGAAAGGAAGATCCTATCTGCTGTCTGTGTGACATCACCGAGAGAGAGACATGCTGAATATAGAACACAGGTGACTAAGGGCAATGGGAACAACCTCTGTTTTCTCTCATGGAAAATACTTCTCCATTGGTGGAAGGCTAGGTGTGGGCTGTGTACCTATGGATGGTAGCTCTGGCCTCTGATCATATTAGTTAACATCAAAGGTACGTCAATTTAGAATATAAATCAAGCGAGTACATCAGACTGAGGGAGACCGGGCATTAGGTCAAGCACTTTAAATTCTTCGGAACTCTTTGGTAGCCTTCTGAAAACTCTTGAAACTTCTTTGTGGGAATGGCAGTTATGCTAATATCCCTTCCCTCACACATCACTCTCACACACTTTGAGGGCCTGATCGATTTCACAGCTGTCTGCAGAGTTGCCTGAGAGGAATTCTGTTTGAGATACTTTGATAGTGTTGGGCCTCCCCTTCCTTGCACATGCTCTGATTCTCTAATGGTCCCTCCAGCAGGGCCCCGTCAGAGGAAGGGAACCCTGTTGACTCCTAATCTGTGTCGCCTGTGATTCGTCTCGCACCTCTGATGCACGTGGCCCATTTCAGTTTGACACACTGTGGAAGAAAGAGGGGGAACTATCTGTTTGTTTTCTTCCTGTCATGCTGGAGGTTAATGGAAGCAGAAGCATGAAGTGCTCCAAGACACAAAAGACAGGATGCTGGCTTTCTTTTGTAGAAGCTGCTCTCTCTCCTTCCTTGTCATCTCTTTCTCCTCCTCCTTTCCCTGTTAACTTGCTGTTTGTCTTTCTTTCTCTCTTCCAAATGCTATTTTCCCAGTTTATGACTTCTCTCCTTGTGTCTGTCTCCCATATACTGGGAAATAACACAGGAAATAAATGGAAAATGTATATTTAACGATACACAATAAAAGTTATTCCTAAGCACAGTAAACTCTGGACAGTGGTAAACGTACATAGCGTGTACAAAACATTAAGGACACCTTTCTAATATTTAATGCCCCCCCCCCCTTTCTCTCAGAACAGCAGCACACAATTTGTCGGTCATGGACTCTAAAAGGTGTTGAAAGCGTTCCACAGGATGCTGGCACATGTTGACTCCAATGCTTCCCACAGTTGTGTCAAGTTGGCTGGATGTCCTTTGGGTGGTGGACCATTCTTGATACACACGGGAAACTGTTGAGCGTGAAAAACCCAGCAGCGTTGCAGTTCTTGACACACTCAAACCAGCGGACCTGGCACCTACTTCCATAACCTGTTCACTTACCTGGCACTTACATTTTTTGTCTTGCCCATTCTGAATGGCACACATACACAATCCATGTCTGAATTGTCTCAAGGCTTATTGAAACGGTCTCCTTCATTTACACCGATTGAACTGGATTTAACTTCTTGGATATAGGGGGCGCTCTTTTAATTTATGGATAAAAAAAACGTTCCCGTTTTAAACAAGATATTTTGTCACGAAAAGATGCTCGACTATGCATATAATTGACAGCTTTGGAAAGAAAATACTATGACGTTTCCAAATCTGCAACGATATTATCTGTGAGTGCCACAGAACTGATGCTACAGGCGAAACCAAGATGAAATTTCAAACAGGAAATGCCCCAGATTTTGAATGTGCTTTGTTCCAATGTCTCCTTATATAGCTGTGAATGTGCAAGGAATGAGCCTACACTTTCTGTCGTTTCCCCAAGGTGTCTGCAGCATTGTGACGTATTTGTAGGCATATCATTGGAAGATTGACCATAAGAGACTACATTTACCAGGTGCTCCGGTTGGTGTCCTCCGTTGCAATTATTGCGTAATCTCCAGCTGCGTGTATTTTACCATTTGCTTCAGAGGAGAAACCAAACTGCCACGAATGACTTATCATCGAATAGATATGTGAAAAACACCTTGAGGATTGATTCTAAACAACGTTTGCCATGTTTCTGTCGATATTATGGAGTTAATTTGGAAAGAAGTTTGGCGTTGTAATGACTGAATTTTCGTTTTTTTTTTCTTAGCCAAACGTGATGAACAAAACAGAGCGATTTCTCCTACACAAATAATATTTTTGGAAAAACTGAACATTTGCTATCTAACTGAGAGTCTCCTCATTGAAAACATCCGAAGTTCTTCAAAGGTAAATTATTTTATTTGAATGCTTTTCTTGTTTTTGTGAAAATGTTGCCTGCTGAATGCTAGGCTTAATGCTATGCTAGCTATCAATACTCTTACACAAATGCTTGTTTAGCTATGGTTGAAAAGCATATTTTCAAAATCTGAGATGACTTGTGAGCCAATATATTTATTTCATTTCATTTGCGATTTTCATGAATAGTTAACGTTGCGTTATGGTAATGAGCTTGAGGCTATAATTACGCTCCCGGATACGGGATTGCTCGACGCAACAGGTTAACAAGTGACATCAATTAGGGATCATAGCTTTCACCTGGATTCACCTGGTCAGTCTACGACATGGAAAGAGCAGACACGCCTAATGTTTTGTACACTCAGCGTAGATACAGTTGAAGTCGGAAGTTTACCTACACAGGTTGGAGTCAATAATACTTGATTTTCAACCACTCCACAAATGTTTTGTTAACAAACTATCGTTTTGGCAAGTCGGTTAGGACATCTACTTTGTGCATGACACAAGTAATATTTCCAACAATTGTTAACAGACAGATTATTTCACTTATAATTCACGGTATCACAATTCCAGTGGGTCAGAAGTTTACATACACTAAGATGACTGTGCCTTTAAACAGCTTGGAAAATTCCATAAAATGATGTCATGGCTTTAGAAGCTTCTGATAGGCTAATTTACATAATTTGAGTCAATTGGAGGTGTACCTGTGGATGTATTTCAAGGTCTACCTTCAAATTCAGTGCCTCTTTGCTTGACATCATGGGAAAATCAAAAGAAATCAGCCAAGACCTCAGAAAACAATTGTAGACCTCCACAAGGCTGATTCGTCCTTAAGGGCAAATTCCAAATGCCTGAAGGTACCACATTCATCTGTACAAACAATAGCACGCAAGTATAAACACCATGGGACCACACAGTCATCATACCGCTCAGGAAGGAGACGCGTTCTGTCTCCTAGAGATGAACGTACTTTGGTGCGAAAAGTGCAAATCAATCCCAGAACAGTTGCAAAGGACCTTGTGAAGACACTGGAGGAAACAGGCACAAAGTATCTATATCCACAGTAAAACGAGTCCTATATCGACATAACCTGAAAGGCCGCTCAGCAAGGAAGAAGCCACTGCTCCAAAACATCCATAGAATTGACAGACTACGGTTTGCAACTGCACATGAGGACAAAGATATTACTTTTTGGAGAAATGTCCTCTGGTCTGATGAAACAAAAATAGAACTGTTTGACCATAATGACCATTGTTATGTTTGGAGGAAAAAGGGGGAGGCTTGCAAGCCGAAGAACACCATCCCAACTGTGAAGCATTTGGGTGGCAGCATCATGTTGTGGCAGTGCTTTGCTGCAGGAGGGACTGTTGCACTTCACAAAATAGATGACATCATGAGGGAGGTAAATTATATGGATATATTGAAGCAACATCTCAAGACATCAGTCAGGAAGTTAACCTCTTGCAGCTCCCCCCCTACTTTGTGCAATTTCCGCCTGAAGACATACCCAAATCTAACAGCCTGTAGCTCAGGCACAGCACCAATGACATGCATATTCTTGGTACCATTTGAAAGAAAACACTCTGAAGTTTGTGTAAATGTGAATTGAATGTAGGATAGAATGTAGCACACAATAGATCTGGTTTAGATAAAACAATTTAAAAAAACATACGTTTTTTATTTTTATTTTTGTATCATCATCTTTAAAATGAACAAGATAAAACAAACATTCAGACAGGATGATGGGGACAATTTCAGTGAAAAATATACGAGGGCAACAGTACTTGTGCAAAGTTTCAGAATGATAACTTCCAAAATGAGTGTGCTACATGACATTTATCATGAAGTCACCCAGGTGTCCCACACAAGTAGCCCAAATGTACCCAAGTGGCCAAATTGGTGAAGGTATACATTTTGAAACAAATAACTATATACAAAATACCAAAATGGTATTCTAACACACCCCCCCAAAAAAATTGAGAAAAAAAAGGAAAAAAATAATAATTATTGATTAAATATTAATGGAAAAAATAAATATATACATTTACAAAATAACATGGGTAACTATTTACACACTTTCAATATTTGGAAGACCCTCAGTCCTCTATCAAATCAAATCAATTTATATAGCCCCAGCCTAAAACCCCAAACAGCAAGCAATGCAGGTGTAGAAGCACAGTGGCTAGGAAAAACTCCCTAGAAAGGCAAAAACCTAGGAAGAAACCTAGAGAGGAACCAGGCTATGAGGGGTGGCCAGTCCTCTTCTGGCTGTGCTGGGTGGAGATCACAGTGGTTGTAGAGGGTGCAACAGGACAGCACCTCAAGAGTAAAAATGAACAGTTTACGGTTCCATAGCCGAAGGCAGAACAGTTGAAACTGGAACAGCGGCAAGGCCAGGTGGACTGGGGACAGCAAGGAGTCATCATGCCAGGTAGTCCTGACGCATGGTCCTAGGGCTCAGGTCCTCCGAGAGAGAGAAAGAGAGAATTAGAGAGAGCATACTTAAATTCACACAGGACACCGGATAAGACTCCCATTCGGAGTCAGTGTCACTGTGAAAGAAAATGTTCAGTTAGAATAGTTTCACATATGAGCCCTGTATCAACAGGTATAATAAACAGATATATATATAGAGAGTTGAAGGTTGAATATATTAGGTTGAATATATTATTATATTATTATTTCCTGCTAGATCTACTGTCTCTTTTATATTATGACATTTCAGCTAGATCTACTGTCTCTATTATATTATGACAGACCAGCTGGATCTACTGTCTTTATTATATTACAACAGACCAGCTGTATCTACTGTCTCCATTTCACTTTGGCCATTGATGTGGTCCTGCCCTCTCCTCATTTCATGTGGGTTGGGGTGGGGCGGCAGACACACGCATCTCACATTTCATGACATTACATGTTTATATATTGCTTCTAAATTTAAAAAGAAATCACAAATAATATTTTATATTATTATTTTCAAACTAGAGCATTAGCATGATAAGAACTTCTCCAAAATGATGTCCTCTCCCGTTCAAAAAATATTTCTCCACAATCGCTAAATGAAGCGTCCTACAACAATCTCTGTCTCTCCTGACTTAGCTTTCCCTGACTTAGTCGCCATAATGATTGATATAAAAACAGCTGAATCTGCGCGTTCACCAAACATTGCAGTGCGTAATATGCGTAGCTTCTTCCGGTATGAAACTTCAATAGCGAATGACTCACTTTATGCTGAAGCTTACTACATGGGTTGGTCTTGCAACACATAAACATGGCGTATTGAAAGTATTTGAACCCCTGCTGATTTTGTACGTTTGCCCACTGACAAAGAAATGATCAGTCTATAATTTTAATGGTAGGTTTATTTGAAACAGTGAGAGACAGAATAACAACAAAAAAAATCCAGAAAAACGCATGTCAAAAATGTTATAAATTGATTTGCATTTTAATGAGGGAAATAAGTATTTGACCCCCTCTCAATCAGAAAGATTTCTGGCTCCCAGGTGTCTTTTATACAGGTAACGAGCTGAGATTAGGAGCACACTCTTAAAGGGAGTGCTCCTAATCTCAGTTTGTTACCTGTATAAAAGACACCTGTCCACAGAAGCAATCAATCAATCAGATTCCAAACTCTCCACCATGGCCAAGACCAAAGAGATCTCCAAGGATGTCAGGGACAAGATTGTAGACCTACACAAGGCTGGAATGGGCTACAAGACCATCGCCAAACAGCTTGGTGAGAAGGTGACAACATTTGGTGCGATTATTCGCAAATGGAAGAAACACAAAAGAACTGTCAGTCTCCCTCGGCCTGGGGCTCCATGCAAGATCTCACCTCGTGGAGTTGCAATGATCATGAGAACGGTAAGGAATCAGCCCAGAACTACACGGGAAGATCTTGTCAATGATCTCAAGTCACCAAGTAGTCACCAAGAAAACAATTGGTAACACACTACGCCATGAAGGACTGAAATCCTGCAGCGCCCACAAGGTCCCCCTGCTCAAGAAAGCACATATACATGCCCGTCTGAAGTTTGCCAATGAACATCTGAATGATTCAGAGGACAACTGGGTGAAAGTGTTGTGGTCAGATGAGACCAAAATGGAGCTCTTTGGCATGAACACAACTCTCCGTGTTTGGAGGAGGAGGAATGCTGCCTATGACCCCAGGAACACCATCCCCAAAGTCAAATATGGAGGTGGAAACATTGTGCTTTGGGGGTGTTTTTCTGCTAAGGGGACAGGACAACTTCACTGTATCAAAGGGACGATGGACGGGGCCATGTACTGTCAAATCTTGGGTGAGAACCTCCTTCCCTCAGCCAGGGCATTGAAAATGGGTAGTGGATGGGTATTCCAGCATGACAATGACCCAAAACACATGGCCAAGGCAACAAAGGAGTAGCTCAAGAAGAAGCACATTAAAGTCCTGGAGTGTCCTAGTATTATGGGATTTTTATCAATAATGACTAAATGAGGTATACTGCACTATAACTGGCAAGAAATCTACCCTGTCTTTCTTGTAGTAAATAATGTTTGTCCATTAGGAAGGGGTTATATGGCATGGACCTAGGAAGAAAGGAATATATGTGGAGATAAGAGAGGACAGGGAGGGCTCCTCCAGAGTTATGGTGTTTGGGGGAGCCTGGAACGGTCAGTTGAGGGGTTATAAACTGTGGTTAGACTCATGTGAAAATCCATGTTTGTGTGTAGGTATGTGCGTAGTTTAGAAATGATATAAGAAGGACTGTAATTGTGAATACTTTCGAGCTCTCGCAAATAAATTGGGACCTGATCAATTGTGAGCTGGGAATTCTGTCTGTTTTATTTAAGACCAGAACTTTACAAACTCTGGGTATCAGACAGATAAATATAATTGGAGTTTATGAACACTGATTAAATAATTACATGACACCTAGTCTCCAGACCTTAATCCCATAGAAAATCTGTGGAGGGAGCTGAAGGTTCGAGTTGCCAAACGTCAGCCTCGAAACCTTAATGACTTGGATAAGATCTGCAAAGAGGAGTGGGGACAAAATCCCTCCTGAGAAGTGTGCAAACCTGGTGGCCAACTACAAGAAACGTCTGACCTCTGTGATTGCCAACAAGGGTTTTGCCACCAAGTCCTAAGTCATGTTTTGCAGAGGGGTCAAACATTTACATTAAACATGCAAATCAATTTATAACATTTTTGACAGGCGTTTTTCTGGATTTTTGTTGTTGTTATTCAGTCTCTCACTGTTCAAATAAACCTACCATTAAAATTATAGACTGATCATTTCTTTGTCAGTGGGCAAACATACAAAATCAGCAGGGGATCAAATTATTTTTTTCCCTCACTGTACTTACAAAGTTGTGGCATAATGGCTTAAGGACAACAAAGTCAAGGTTTTGGAGTGGCCATCACAAAGCCCTGACCTCAATCCTATAGGAAATGTGTGGGCAGAACTGAAAAAGCGTGTGTGAGCAAGGAGGCCTACAAACCTGACTCCGTTACACCAGCTCTGTCAGGAGGAATGGGACAAAATTCAGCCAATTTATTGTGGGAAGCTTGTGGAAGGCTACCCAAAACATTTGACCCAAGTTCAACAATTTAAAGGCAATGCTACCAAAGACTAATTGAGTGTATGTAAACTTCTGACCCACTGGGAATGTGATGAAAGAAATAAAAGCTGAAATAAATAATTCTCTCTACTATTATTCTGACATTTCACATTCTTAAAATAAAGTGGTGATCCTAACTGAGCTAAGACAGGGAATTTTTACTGGGATTAAATGTCAGGAATTGTGAAAAACGGAGTTTAAATGTATTTGGCTAAGGTGTATGTAAACTTCTGTCTTCAACTGTATGTAGATCTACTTTGAGGTATTTCATATCACAGAGAAAAACAATGTGTGTGTGAGTGGCGGGGGTGGCAGCAGCTCATTTAAGGAAACCATACTTGAACATGTCATAATCAGTTCCAGATAGCTGCACTAATGCATAAAGCATGTTTCTACAACCCTGTAATGAAGAGGTTTGCATGGTTGCTTTTCAAATGAAGCATCCTTTACTTGTCAGATGAATCATTTTCTATAAGATGTACATGATATGTATATTATGTATTAGACCCGTCACGACATGCTTGACTTGCTTTGTCCTTTCCCATCACTTCTGTTTTATGTGTTAATATTCCATTTGCCTAGTTTCCCTCCCCATTATTTGCATTATAAAGGTGACCATTCAATGTGTTCAGCAGTCCATCGAAATGCAGCAGCAACCCACACATAAAAAAATCTAAGATTGCCGTTATTTATAAAATATTTTGAAACTACCTAATAGCGCTCTCTGAGATTAGACCTCTCTTAACTCTCTGACCACACAAAGACCAACTATGAGTCTGTCTGGTCTCCGGCAGGAGTCCAACCTTCAGTTATGCTGAGGCTAACCAACCAGGGCAACAAAATACCCCAGAGTTATCTCAGTGTCGATATCACAGTGTTGAGAGTCACAACATCACAGAGACTAGGTTCCATGACAGGGTTATAGACTACTGTATGAAAAGTTAAGGCTCTTGTTCACTTGACTTCACTTATGTACAACTCTCACACATTAGTCGGTGTGTAGGTGAACAAATTGACATCAACAATATCATCATCACACTCTGCTAAGTATGTGTGTTTGCTAACTACCTACCGGTACATCTCACAACAAAATGATCCTGAAAAAACACAGAAGCAAACATATCAGTGGCAGAAACTGCATTATGCATTTGAATTGTGTATTAGCAGATTATTATGCGAATAAAACACTTCAAATACGTTGACTAATAGAATAACGACTTGCCGGATCAAAGCTTTAGCAGGAAGAAAATCCACCTCGTTAATCTACTGCTTTCTGCAGTGGAAAGTAGCTAATTACACACAGATCAAACTAAAGAACAGCAGACTCCTGGTCGAGGACACAACCTCTCCTCTCAGAAGTTTGAAGTTTAAGTTTTGGACAGTTTCATACAACAATCACCTCATTAAGAGAAAAGGCTGGCTTGAACAGTGCTGTTCTCACTCCCTTAGATAGCTTCACTATCTCTCTCTAATATGATTATTGCGAATACTCAGATGAATTTAACAGTTTGATTAAAACGTTAACATGCTTTGCAAGAAGAACAATTTCCCTAATAGTCTTGTTTACACACCTAAATTCAGGCTACCTGATGGGACTTTGATAAATACGGAACGTTCACATGCGCAGAACACCGCTGGAACTCAGATAAAGGTGTTTACATGTCCTAATAATTCAAAAGATTGCTCAGAAAATCAGGTGTTTTAATCGGCGTATGCTTACTTAGATTATGACCTTAGGCCGATTAAGATAAACAGAGTAAGGTGTTTATATGACTAATACCATACTTGGCCTACTACCATAATCAGTTGAATATCAAATTATTAGTGTGCATATAAGCATACTCTCTCTCTGTCTCTCTGTCTCTGTCTGTCTCTCTGTCTCTCTGTCTGTCTCTCTTTGTCTGTCTGTCTGTCTCTGTCTACCTATCTTTCTTTCTCTCTCTCTCTTAGCAGTGGCGTAGAGAATGTTATTGTGCATAACATTGATTTTACTATCACTATCTCTATCTCTCTTCCTTTCTCTCCTTAACTCTCTCCTTCCTCTCTTTATTGTGTCTGTCCATCCGGCTGTGTTTTCAACAATGGGGCTCTTAACCCCAGAGAAACCCCTGGGGTGCTGCCCCCTCTTGTATGAAGTGTATAATTAGTGAGATTAACAAGGCCAACAGCTCAATTAGTCCCCTGTAAACACTCTCACATAGATTGGGAGGGAGAGAGAGAGAGAGAGAGAACGATTCTGACCCCGTGGAGCCCTCTGCTGCTATCCAGTGATGCAGGGGCCGGTTGGGAGGGCAAACCAACATCAGACATGGGTGGTTGGGAGGGAGGGATGGGGTAAGTGTCAATAGACAGCATTATGCCACACTGAACTGGGAGGGCGGAAGGGAGTGAGAGAGCGAGAGAGTAAAACAGAAAGAGAGATGTAGAGAAAATGATAGAGTGTTTCCTATTGGAAAGAGAAAGGATGGTAGGGGAGAAGGAGGAGGAGCTGGTAAGCCCACAGGTTTTAATTAAGAAATGTCTGAGGTTGATGCTATCTCAGTTGTGCCTGGGCGAGGGAGGTCTGTGGCAGAGCACTGCATATATCCTGCACCCTGCGGACACATTTTTGGAAGAGGCCTCTTTCAACTGGCGTGCCCCCTGCTGTGATGCCTTTAGATGTTGCTGTGCCGACAGTTGTTCCTCCAGGCAGACTACGGGGTGACTTTTGAAGTGGGCGACTCTAAAAATATAAATTCTATTTGGTTTTAATTTGTGACTTTCATTTGCCAGGGGGATGCACGGCATGGGGGTAAGAGACAAAAAAAATGGCCTTAAATTCTCCTGTGAAGAGAATAGTTGAAAATAACATGAAAAATGAAATGAAGAAACATAGCAAGGGAAGAAAAAGGACTTAGTTGGAAAACAGAGGAGCAGGATATCTGTGAGGGGATTAATAGGATAAGAGGTTACAGTTTTTCTCTGTCGCTTTGGTGCATTTTTCACATCATCACTAACATGTGCAAAATAACAAGTGCATTTCTCAGAACAATTTGTACGAACTGCAATATTCAATAGATATGTTTCCAAAGCTAGTCAGTCACTAAAAATCCTTAGTACATCTCTCAAAAGTAAATATTCATGCCAATGATCATGTCAGTGTCATCAGAATGATAAGTCATTGAGTCATTGTTCACGAACAAGGTCGTCAAAATGTTTAGGCATGTTGTCAATGTAACTGTGTACTTTGACAGTATTACCTGATGTAAACTTAGGCTACAGTTTGGATGACAGCTACTGTATTGAAAATGCACAAGGCTGCACTTCTATGGCATATATCAATTTCAACAGTACTATTTACATATTACTATATGTGGGTTATTGATTGAAAGAGACTGGACAACCCAAGGGGCACAAAGGAAAAAAAACAAAATTAGAAAGAAACACAACTTTGCCCGCAGCACTTTTGTGCTGTCTCTACACATCCAGACGTTCCTGTCTGTCGACCCACATATTCTCATCCACATCACACCGGATATTTTCCCTTCCAATGCAACGTGGAAAGAATCTTTTGGAATGCCTTATCCATCCTCTGCAGGCGTCTACTGTGATGTCCTCACATGCTGCATCCATTGCAGCCAGCAGGGTCATCTGTGTGTGTGGCTGACGATCGTACACCTTCCACCTCCATGCTGAAAATAACTCCTCAATTGGGTTAAGGAATGGTGAATAAGGTGGGAGGAATTCTATGAGCATCCTCGGGTGGGTCACAAACCATTGCCTTATGATGTTTGATCGATGGAAACTCACATTATCACAAATGACCACATACTTTGGCAAATCTCTAAACAGACCCCTCTGATCATCAGGGATGAGAGTCTCTAAAAAGTTGAGTAGATGCTGGGTGTTGTATGGCTCTATAAGGGGGATATGGGTTAGGACACCATGCTCCGAAATAGCAGCACACATGGTGATATTTCCTCCCCGTTAGCCTGGCAAATCCATAGTAGCTCTGTGACCGATGATATTCCGACCCCACCTTCTGCATTTGGTCAGGTTGAAGCCAGCCTCATCCACGTATACAAAGTTGTGAGAGGGTTCACTTGATTCCAACTCCATTATACGCTATATCCCAGAACACACAGTTGAATTTGTTTTGGTAAGGAAGAGTGACATAAAATGTACATATATTGCATGTTCCTTCCACAGCAATGGAAATGTGTGCAGTTTATGCTTACTGTACTATATATCACTATAAAATGTTGCTGTAAAATAGTTACATAGATATATGTTTTACCTGTACATACTGGTATCGTAGCTCCTTAACTCTGTCCTCATTCCTTTGGAATGGTACACGGTACAGCTGTTTCATACTCATCTGGTTTCTATGCAGCACCCTGTCGATGGTTGAGTTGCTAACCGTATGGATGTTTTCAAAGACATCGTTGTCTTCTATAATGGTCCTTTGTATTTCCCTGAGTCTCATGGCATTGTTTGCTAGGACCATGGTGCAAATAGCCTCCTCCTGTTGAGGTGTGAAAAGGAGTCCTCTGCCACCGGTTTGAGGTAATCTTGCAGAAAAATGCAGTGATGTATCACACACTTTCACATAGACAAAAACTATGCGAGCACACATTTTACTGTAAAACATACAGGTGGGTGCAGTATGTATCTGTATAGACTATATTTCTGTATGCTGTGAAATACAAGTGGACTACTGTAATATGAAGCATTGTAGAAAGTATACAGTGTACTGCTTATATACAGTAACAGTGCACTGTACATTGGTGGACATACCTGTTCTCTCTTCGAAACGTTTGAACTATGGAGAACACGGTTGATCTCCCAATATTCGGGCTGCACCCTTCGACCCGCCTCAGCCATCGTAAGGCCATGATTGACAACATGGTCTACAATAGTGGCCCTTATGTCATCAGATATGCGTCTATGTCCTCTTCTGCCTCTTCCTCTGTTTTGCTTTCCACCACGCATCCTTGCTCCTCTTCTTCCTCCTCTTGGCTGTTGATCCTGTTCGTTTCCTGGTCCATCCATTATTGGAAAATTGCAACTCTGTGTTGTGGTCTGTCTATATATGCTTGCCAATTGATTCTTCATGAGATGCACCTTTGAGCAATTTAGACAACTGGTTGATTGTTGGTTGAACTAACACTTTATACATTCCTTCATAGGTGAGGGTCAATTTCACCTGCACGATTCATCAATTCACGTTTTTGTACAAAAGGTCTAATAGAAATGTGTAAAACTATGCTTGACAGTTTATGACAAATAGTTCAACAATTTTGCATGTAATGGCTTATGCAAGGTACTAATGCCTAGATGTTTTGAGGGGTAAGACTATTCAACAGAGAACCATCTACTATATTTTGATCAACATGACATGAGCAATTGATCATGTGGAAAAAAGCTGACACTTGTACATTATCAATTGCAATTTGTTCAAAGGAATAAGAAATTGCTTTAATGATGTGCACAAGTGATGATTTGGAATTTGTACAGGTAGTATCAAGAATTGCACTTTTGATCTAAGAAATGCACCAACGCGACTGAGAAAAAACTGTAATGGCTGAGAAATTCTATGGGAACAGCCGAAGGTTGTTCTAGATAGCACCTTTTTTTCTAAGAGTGTGTGTCATGGAAGAGCAGGTGTTCATTACGTTTTGTACACTCAGTGTATATGCACTTTTATGAATTATGCCTGGTTCCAAAGCATATAACAAAAACGTACTCAGAGCCTGAGTTTGTATAGCAATGTGTCGTTGCCTAACATTGTGTCGTTGCCTAACATTGTGTCGTTGCCTAACATTGTGTCGTTGCCTAACATTGTGTCGTTGCCTAACAATGTGTCGTTGCTTAACATTGTGTCGTTGCCTAACATTGTGTCGTTGCCTAACATTGTGTCGTTGCCTAACAATGTGTCGTTGCCTAACAATGTGTCGTTGCTTAACATTGTGTCGTTGCCTAACATTGTATCGTTGCCGAACAATGTGTCGTTGCCTAACATTGTATCGTTGCCGAACAATGTGTCGTTGCCCTGCATAACATTGAAGTTCCATTAAAAACACTATTTTATAAGGTCTCATCCCATCAAACAGCATGAACTGAAAGACCATCAGACTATGAACAATCAAATCAAACACATTTCAGCTTCCATGCAATCCCTAGTCCAGAGTCAATCAACTCTAAAATCCATCTCCAAATACCAAAAACGTGTAGTTGACAAACCCAGCTTCCATTAGGAGAGAGAACCAAGGCTGCCGGTGGCACCCTGTTGTAATGAAATCCAACCTCAGTCATGTCGTTAGCACTTTTTAACTTTTCCCATCCACGCATAGGGAAGGAAATCTATAACTCATCCCATAAATGAAGCTGGCACCATACCACTGTGTGGGAGTTCAGCACTGCTGTCATCCTCATTGTGATCTGTCCATCCACTAAATCACCCCGAATCAGAGGGGGAGAGAGAGCTAAAGGTGGAGAGGAGGGAGGGTGGAAGAGAGAGAGAGAGCTAGAGAAATGCTGTGACAACATTGATGCAGAGAGAGAGAGAGGTGAAAGAGTGGAACAATGAGAGGGGGAAGCAGAGGGTGATGAACATTGATGTGTGTTCATGGATGCCAAGGGAAGCAAGGCTTCCCCAAATATTTGACCAATTAAATTATAAAATAATTTCTCATTGCTCTCTGTGCTTCCATAGTTTTCTGGCATTTTGCAAGTGGCTGAATCTCAATGGATAAATCCTCTGAGCGGGGGAAACAACGCCCCTCTGTCTCAGTATGTGTAGCCCATGTGACTGATGCTGTCTGGACCAAAAGAGTATAACATGTCTCCATTGCAGCATTTGATTGATTAATGCCAGCAAGCATTTGGTCTCCCTTTATAAAAAATAAATAGCCAATCAGCAGTGAGCTGAGCTCAACTGTGGGTTGTCCTGGTGCAGAAAAACGTCCCCCAAAGCCAGTTTGGATTTGGCTTCAGAAAAACGTTGTCTGTTTTTGGTCTGCTTGAGTTGATGAGTCAATACTACTCGCCAACGTGCAATCATTGGACAATAAACTAGATGAGGTACGATCACGAATATCCTACCAACGGGACATCAAAAACTGTAATATCCTATGCTTTCATGGAATCGTGGCTGAATGACGACATGGCTATTCAGTTAGCGGGATACACGCTGCACCGGCAAGATGCAGGAGGGGGGAGGCATATTGGTAAACAACAGCTGTTGCACAAAATCTAAGGAAGTCTTTAGATTTTGCTTGCCTGAAGTAGAGTATATTGTGATAAATTGCAGGCCACACTACTTGCCTAGAGAGTTTTCAGCTATACTTTTCGTGGCTGTTTATTTAACACCACAGACACCGCACTAAGACCGCACTCAGTCAGCTGTATGAGGAAATAAGCAAACATTAAACCACTCACCCAGAGGCGGCACTCCTAGTGGCCAGAGACTTTAATGCAGGGAAACTAAATCAGTTCTACCAAATTTCCATCAACATGTTAAATGTGCAACCAGAGGGAAAACAATTCTAGATCACCTGTACTCCACACACAGAGACACTAAGCTCTCCCTCACCCTCTATTTGGTAAATCCGACCAGAACTCTATCCTCTTGATTCCTGCATACAAGCAAAAATTTAAGCAGGAAGCACCAGTGACTCAGTCTATTAAAAAGTGGTCAGATGAAGCAGATGCAGGACTGTTTTGCTATCACAGACTGGAACATGTTCCGGGATTCTTCCGATGGCATTGAGGAGTACACCACATCAGTCACTGGCTTTATCAATAAGTGCATCGAGGATGTCGTCCCCACAGTGACTGTACATACATACCCCAACCAGAAGCCATGGATTACAGGCAACATTCGCACTGACCTAAAGGGTAGAGCTGCCGCTTTCAAGGTGCGGGACTCTAACCTGGAAGCTTACAAGAAATCCTGCTATGCCCTGCGACGAACCATCAAACAGGCAAATTGTCAATACAGGGCTAAGATTGAATCATACTACACCGGCTCCGACGCTCGTCTTATGTGGCAGGGCTTGCAAACTATTACAGACTACAAAGAGAAGCACAGCCGCAAGCTGCCCAGTGACACGAGCTTACCAGATGAGCATAATCACTTCTATGCTCGCTTCGAGGCAAGCAGAACTGAGGCATGCATGAGAGCATCAGCTGTTCCGGACGACTGTGTGATCACGCTCTCCGTAGCCGACGTGAGTAAGACCTTTAAACAGGTCAACATACACAAGGCTGCGGGGCCAGACGGATTACTAGGACGTGTGATCCGGGCATGTGCTGACCAACTGGCAGCTGACTTCACTGACATTTTCAACATGTCCCTGATTGAGTCTTTAATACCAACATGTTTCAAGCAGACCACCATAGTCCCTGTACCCAAGAGCACAAAGGCAACCTGCCTAAATGACTGCAGACCCATAGCACTCACGTCCGTAGCCACGAAGTGCTTTGAAAGGTTGGTAATGGCTCACATCAACACCATTATCCCAGAAACCCTACACCCACTCCAATCTGCATACCGCCCAAACAGATCCACAGATGATGCAATCTCTATTGCACTCCACACTGCCCTTTCCCACCTGGACAAAAGGAACACCTATGTGAGGATGCTATTCATTGACTATAGCTCAGTGTTCAACACCATAGTACCCTCAAAGCTCATCTCTAAGCTAAGGATCCTGGGACTAAACACCTCCCTCTGCAACTGGATCCTGGACCTCCTGACGGGTCGCCCCCAGGTGGTGAGGGTAGGTAGCAACACATCTGCCACGCTTATCCTCAACACTGGAGCTCCCCAGGGGTGAGTGCTCAGTTCCCTCCTGTACTCCCTGTTCACCCAAGACTGCATGGCCAGGCATGACCATCATTAAGTTTGCAGACGACACAACAGTGGTATGCCTGATCACCGACAACGACGAGACAGCCTATAGGGAGGAAGTCAGAGACCTGGCCGGGTGGTGCCAGAATAACAACCTATCCCTCAACGTAACCAAGACTAAGGAGATGATTGTGGGCTACAGGAAAAGGAGGACCGAGCACACCGCCATTCTCATTGACGGGGCTGTAGTGGAGCAGGTTGAGAGCTTCAAGTTCCTTGGTGTCCACATCAACAACAAACTAGAATGGTCCAAACACACCAAGACAGTCATGAAGAGGGCCTATTCCCCCTCAGGAAACTAAAAAGATTTGGCATGGGTCCTGAGAGCCTCAAAAGGTTCTACAGCTGCAACATTGAGAATATCCTGACTGGTTGCATCACTGCCTGGTACGGCAATTGTTCGGCTTCTGACCGCAAGGCACTTCAGAGGGAAGTGCGTACGGCCCAGTACATCACTGGGGCTAAGCTGCCGGCCATCCAGGACCTCTACAACAGGCGGTGTCAGAGGAAGGCCCTAAAAATTGTCAAAGACCCCAGCCACCCTAGTCATAGACTGTTCTATCTAGTACCGCATGGCAAGCGGTACCGGAGTGCCAAGTCTAGGACAAAAAGGCTTCTCAACAGTTTTTACCCCCAAGCCATAAGACTCCTGAACAGGTAATCAAATTGTTACCCGGACTATTTGCATTGTGTGCTACCCCCACCCCTCTTTACGCTGCTGCTACTCTCTGTTTATCATAAATGCATAGTCACTTTAACTATACATTCATGTACATACTACCTCAATTGGCCGACCAACCAGTGCTCCTGCACATTGGCTAACTGGGCTATCTGCATTGTGTCCCACCCACCACCTGCCAACCCCTCTTTTATGCTACTGCTACTCTCTGTTCATCATATATGCATAGTCACTTTAACCATATCTACATGTACATACTACCTCAATCAGTCCAACTAACCGGTGTCTGTGTGTAGCCTCACTACTTCTATAGCCTCGCTACTGTATATAGCCTGTCTTTTTACTGTTGTTTTATTTTTTTACCTACCTATTGTTCACCTAATACCTTTTTTACACTATTGTTTAGAGTCTGTATTCAGTGCACGTGACAAATAATCTTTGATTTGATTTGATTTGCTAAATCAGCCCTTTCCTAAGCCATTGATGGAGATGTGGATTTGGACTTGCGGTGTTGACTTGATTCTCTGTACCAGTGCATTCGGAAAGTATTCAGACCACTTGAGTTTTTTTAACATTTTCTTACGTTACAGCCTTATTCTAGAATAACCAATCTACACACAATACCCCATAATGACAAAGCTAAAACTGGTTTTTATAAATTTGAACATATTTATAAAATTTAAAAAACAGAAATACTTTTTTTACATACGTATTTGCTATTACACTCGAAATTGAGCTCAAGTGCATCCTGTTTCTATTGATCATCCTTGAGATGTTTCTACAACCTGATTGGAGTCCACCTGTGGTAAATTTAATTGATTGGACATGATTGGGAAAGGTCCCACAGTTGACAGTGCATGTCAGAGCAAAAACCAAGCCATGAGGTCAAACGAATTATCCGTAGAGCTCCGAGACAGGATTGTTACATGCAATACTTGCTTTGTGGACTTCATTGGACTAATGTTGCTCTCCGGTTTTGTGATGAAATAAACATATGTGTGACTGTTGTCTTTTTGTTATCACGGCCTATTTGTATAACACGGGTGCTTATGAACTAATGGGTTATAGAGCAAACAACGCAATTATCACAACATAGGTTGTACTGGTTTGGCTTGGCATCCTCAGTGATTTTACCCACGCATCGCTACTGGTGATGAATATTGTTACTAGCTTTCTAAAACGAGGGAGCATGCAAGATAAATGGAGGGAGCATGCAGTATAGTGATAAGAGAAAGACGAGGAGCGAGAGATCATTAGAGGGAAAAAGTGTGTGGGGAGTCATTAGCATGAGACATGCAGAAATGTCTATGCAGAGACATCAAGAGAAACAGCTGCTCGACAAGTATATAGTATCATATTATACTGCATCTCCCTGCTTTTTTAGGGACAATCAAAACCTTCTTATGACACAAAACACATACAGTACATGTTTGTGCGTACATGTACACATGCACACACGCACACACATAGAGAGACGCGCGCACACACACAAACACACACTCAGCCACAGAGCAGTGGTCAGTGGTCAGTCAATCCATCAGAAGCAGAAGCGTGTCATGGGATGTGGCAGAAACAGTCACCTTGGTCACAGGGTGCAGGTCAGTTTCACACCACAGTAGACGTTAATGCCCTTCTCCCCCGGAGGTCAGTCAGCAGACCCACTTACTCAGGGACCTGCCTGGGAAAGAACAAGAGTATAAGGACATCAAAGACTAGGTAAATCACTATTTAATGGACCATTGTGCAATATAAGCCATGCAACTAGAATAACAGAATATTAATATGGATTGTTATTTTTCCCAATGCTGCTGATGTTCCAGCATGCAGGGTGACCCACATCACTTCACTCTAATCTGTTCATAGACTATGAAGCACTAAACCAGCCAGGTTAGATGCTTTGATCAAAGTAACTGACCCATTTTCCATGCCAGGTATCTGAATAATCAACAGCAGGCCCCCAACAGGATCAAAACTCTAATAGAGAAGGACCAGTCTTTCAAAGAAGGTTACAAGTTCATACCAAAAATAGGTTGCTATGATGGAGACATCTTATTTCAGCTCTATACAGAGAGAAACAACTGCATACCCTACCTACTGGACGTGTTCAACCCTGTATGTTTTGACTTGTTGCAAACATGTACTGAGTCTAGGTGCAGTATGCAGTTTAAGTGCTGAGGGGATAGAATGTAGCATATATGCACCTTGTAGTTCCTCAGTAGAAAAGCATAGGCTTGGTCCTGCTTCAGCTGCTTTCTCCAATGAAAACCGTAGATAATCTCTTTGCCTTGGACAATCTAGGAACGGTGCCATTCTGAGCCGGATTATAGGTGGCTAACAGGATCCTGGTAGGTGGGTGAGAACTAGAGATGAGAGAATTAATGAGGTGGATGTGGGGCATTACATAAATTGTGTTTCTCATAAACTAGGACGCCTCAGTTTTTACTGGCCAATGGCCATAGTGAGAGAAACAGACTTTATACTGCACTACCGGGCTAACTGTTCTTTGCCAGGCTTGTGTTTTGATGAGGCCATCAAGTTAAATGATGTGCCCTTTGAAATGACTGGATAACACCCACAGCCTGGTTGGCCCTGGGTAATATCAACAGTGTGGGTATAGTATCTGAGACTGGACGAATGTCTATGTAGCTTCACTTTTGCAGAGTCTACTCTGATGAGTCAAGCTCCCCATTTTCCTTTCTACGCCCCGGGACTGGCTGGAGGTCTGAGGCTAATCCTGCTTGGTGCTGGTCTCTGTTGGTCCCCTGGGCCTGGGATGGTTCTCTCAGCTCTCCCTCCATGTGAATCAGAAGCAGCTCAGCAGGCGAGGGGACTCCAGCCGAGATGAAAGCGACATCCGACTGAGAATGTCAATGGGACTGTGATTATGTCTTTCCCAATTCCCCCCGATGCAGCAGGCTGGCTACTGGAGAGGGTTTGAGGGACTTCGTAGGAATGTATTACGGATGCTGCAGTCCCTGGCAGGTCCCACTACACACATCCTTTCTGCTCAAATCTAATCCTGATGGGGTAAGGTGAGAGGTAGCCGATCAACAATGGAAGAGAGGGGAAATGGAACTGCTTGTGAGAGTAGGATGCTTTGAGGAGGGAATTATGGTCGGGTAGAAGTTCAGAAAGATTGTAACAGCACATGGAAAATAGAAAAGAAGGGGAAACTGACTGGCTTTGCAGTTTACTCAACCCTGCCACTGCAAAAACAGATAGAGACAGTAGCTGTCTTTGGAGAAGAGTTCATGTTTAAGTGTATGCACATGATGCATTGGGAGTTTGTATTACCATTAATAAAGAGTTATTTTGGATATAATGATATCAATTAATTTAGTTGAATATCTTGGAAAATACTTAAAGGTCCCACACAGTAAAAACAGCCGTTTAGTGACCAAAACATCACCTATAATCTTTTTACACAATTAAAATGCTCCAAATCTCAGGAAGCCTGAAAGAACAGGCTGAGTGGGCAGGGAACTTATATTCATGAGCTCACCTTGACTGACAGCTCTTTGAAATGCCCTTGAGGTCGTTGCCAAGTAACTAGGTAAACAATGGGCCACATGTTATTGATGACTTGACTTTCAAGGGTAAATAGTTTGCCTCAACCCATTTTCTCTCTAAAATGCCTTCGTGGGTTAACAGTTCTTCATGGACTGTTGGGTATTTGACGAACAGGAGCTATACACAATTGCCTTTCAACGGTTTTGTAACTAACAACAGAATACTGTTCACTGATACACTAGGGGGAAAACCGCATACAATAAGTGTACTGGACAATGTCTTGGTATCTCTGCCTTAACATTCTAAATGACAAAAATCGCAACGTTTAGTTTTTTATCAGACATTTATTTGATCATTTACATTAGGTGTGTAAATATTCATCAACATGAACACTCATGAACAAAATATGTTGAGAAATAATGGTGTTGTCATTTGAATGAAACAATTTATTCGAGCCAAAAGCCTAATATAGGCCCCCTACTTTGTGCAGGACCCATTTGTACAATTTGATGGGGAGGGGAGATTGATGGGGAGAGAAGGGTAGGGGGACCCATGCTCCCGGCTTCATTCAAGCAGGCAGCAGTCATTTTTTTATTTCACCTTTATTTAACCAGGTAGGCTAGTTGAGAACAAGTTCTCATTTGCAACTGCGACCTGCACAAATCCAACAATGACCTCCTCCTTGTCATGCCTCCCGTACTGGGCAGATAAGGGTCCTGGGATGGACAGATCACATAGCTTCCCCACATATGGTGCTGGATCAAGGGTGACCTCGTTGAAGAGGAGATCCAGGAACCTGTCTATGTAGCCTGTAATGTGTTTGAAAAGGGAAATGTTATGGATAGTGAATTTAATTACATTTTCTTTACAGTACTATACTGAGTTATGATGCTATCAATTAGTTTATGTAGTGAGCTACTTATTCTGCAATGTGTTTTCTGATGTTTTAGAAGTTCTTGAACTATGCAATATTTAGTTGAACTTTTTAGTACATCTTTTCAATGTTAGTATTTGGAATGACTAAATTGATGCAGACTTGGAATGAAGAACTATGACTTGCAGTATGTTGGGTCTCTTCACAGGCTTCACAGCGTATCCTCCCTTTTTTGCCTTGGGAAAGCTGATTTTGTATCGCAGCATTCGTGCTGCGGTGGTTGCCTGACTGCGGTCGGCATTCCCAGGTACAGCCTAAATTGTAATCATTATGCAAATGTCTCACACTCAAATTCCCCACGTGTTACAGAAAAGATACCGTTCACAAATCAAAGTAGAAACAGACACAGTTGCATTAGTTAACGTTAGCCCTCCATCACCCCATGTTGGCTACCGTGTCCAACTCTGCACTTATATTATGGTCAGCGCTTGCAAGATACACTGTAATTGATGGTACAGAATCTGTCTTCAGGATTACCTTACTCATAAGACCCATCTATTGTTCTCCCTAATTAATAAAGCGAATGTCACTAGAAATGTGGACTACACGCGCGTGACATTTTCGTAATTTCTAGTGTAGCCTCAGACTATCCACCCAAAATTGTAACGGGCGTCCTCCTCTTCATCTGAAGAGGAGAGGCGAGAAGGATCGGAGGACCAAAATGCAGCGTGGTTATAATTCATGGTTCTTTAATAAAGAAACAATACATGAATAAACTACAAAAACAAGAGACGTGAAAACCCGAAACAGTCCCGTGTGGTACAAATACTGACACAGGAGACAATCACCCACAAAACCCAACACCAAACAGGCTACCTAAATATGGTTCCCAATCAGAGACAATGACTAACACCTGCCTCTGATTGAGAACCATATCTGGCCAAACACAGAAACAGACAAACTAGTCACACAACATAGAATGCCCACTCAGATCACACCCTGACCAAACAAAACATAGAAACATACAAAGCAAACTATGGTCAGGGTGTGACAAAAATGATAAGCAGCTAGTGCTGTCTGATGTTTTCATTCTACCTAAAAGTCACAACACAGACGAAAAAGGGTTAGCTATAAAAAAAAAAGCCATATGATGCGCACATGATGATGTTTTTAATGTGTTACATATTTAAATTAGTTAAGATTATAAGACGCTACCATTGGTGTATAAAAGTTCTGGCTTTACGTGAAGTTGCATAAAGACGGAAGTAATGCCTGCCTCCTGAATCCAAGCATTTGACATGGGGGGAGGGAACCAGTTACTTAGTCAATGTACCAGCTACAATATTTTTCCATATACTTAAGTCAACCTACTATGAACTGGTTTCATTCAAATATTATACAATTTGATGAAAAACATGATTTTCAGGGTTTGGGACGTTAAAAATGGTGTTCCCGCTTTAAATGACATTACTTCATAAAGCCTTCATAAGCACTACTTACATGTGTTACAGAGCATCTTTACCATATGTGACTGGACTGGCTCGATTCGGTCTTATGTAGCAACATTTGAAATAGTGTTTTTTACATTGGATGAAAGTAGAAACTGGTATACGGTGCATTCAGAAAATATTCAGACCCCTTCCCTTTTTCCACATTTTGTTACGTTACAGCCTTATTCTAAAATGGATTAAATACAAAAAATTCCTCATCAATCTACACACAATAACCCATAATTACAAAGTGAAAACAGGTTTTTTGAAATGTTTGCAAATGTATTAAACCCTTTGCTATGAGACTCGAAATTGAGTTTACATTGATTGGAGTCCACCTGTGGTTAATACAATTGATTGGAAATTATTTGGAAAGGCACACTGCTGTCTATATGAGGTCCGACAGTCAGAGCAAAAACCAACCCACGAGGTCGAAGGAATTGTCCGTAGAGCTCCGAGACAGGCACAGATCTGGGGAAGGGTACCAACAAATGTCTGCAGCATTGAAGGTACCCAAGAACACAGTGGACTCCATCATTATTACATGGAATAAGTTTGGAACCATCAAGACTCTTCCTAGAGCTGGGCGCCCGGCCAAACTGAGCAAGAAGGGCGTTGGTCAGGGAGGTGACCAAGAACCTGATGGTCACTCTGACAGAACTCCAGAGTTCCTCTGTGATGGGAGAACCTTCCAGAAGGACAACCATCTCTGCAGCAATCCACCATTCAGGCCTTTATGGTAGAGTGGCCAGACGGAAGCCACTCCTCAGTAAAAGGCACATGACAGCCCGCTTGGAGTTTGCCAAATGGCACCTAAAGGACTCTCAGACCATGAGAAACAAGATTCTCTGGTCTGATAAAACCAAGAATCATCTCTTTGGTCTGAATGCCAAGCGCCACGTCTGGAGGAAACCTGGCACCATCCCGACGGTGAAGCATGGTGGTAGCAGCATCATGCTGTGGGGATGTTTTTCAGAGGCAGGGACTGGGAGACTAGTCAGGATTGGGGGAAAGATGAACGGAGCAAAGTACAGAGAGATCCTTGATGAAAACTTACTCCAGAGCACGCAGGACCTCAGATTGGAACAAAGGTTCACCTTCCAACAGGACAACAACACTAAGCACACAGCCAAGACAATGCAGGAGTGGCTTCGGGACAAGTCTCTGAATGTCCCAGCCAGAGCCCAGACTTGAACCCGATCGAACATCTCTAGAGAGACCTGAAAATAGCTGTGCAGCGACACTCCCCGTCAAACCTGACAGAGCTTGAGAGGATCTGTAGCAATGAATTGGAGAGATTCCCCAAATACAGGTGTTCCAAGCTTGTAGCGTCATACTCAAGAAGACTCAAGGCTGTAATCGCTGCCAAAGGTGCTTCAACAAAATATTGATTAAAGGGTCTGAATACTTATGTAAATGTGATATTTCAGTTTTTTATTTTGTATACATTTGCAAAAAAAAATGAAACCTGTTTTTGCTTCGTCATTTTTGGGTTATTGTGTGTAGATCGACAAGGGGGCTATCTTCTGTATACCACTCCTACCTTGTCACAACACAACTGATTGGCTCAAATACATTAAGAAGGAAAGATATGAACTTTTAACAAGGCACACCTGTTAATTGAAATGCATTCCAGGTGATCTCATGAAGCTGGTTGAGTGAATGCCAAGAGTATGCAAAGCTGTCATCAAGGCAAAGGGTTGCTACTTTGAATATCCTAAAATATAAAATATATTTTGATTCGTAGAACACTTTTTTGGTTACTACGTGATTCCATATGTGTTATTTCTTAGTGTTGATGTCTTCGCTATCATGCTACAGTATATATATATTTTTTTATTCAGAAAAACCCTTGAATGAGTAGGTGTGTCCAAACTTTTGACTGGTATTGTACATTCTATTGCTGTCTGACCTCAAACTTGTTGTCGTTATGAAAAAGTATCAACACAAAAACGACATGCTGCATGACATCAGCAATCTGATGGTCCACAATAGCATAACTGGTGTATTTTAACACCAATAAATCCATTAAAAATTAAATTAGTATATTTCAATCTAGAAAACCAGGCAACTAAAAGCAACTTTCTAAACAATGTTTTGGATCTTTCTAGTGTAGTTAGCTTTAATTCAGTGTGCGTGCGCTGTTTAGTTAGCGGTGTTTCTGTAGGGCAGTAAACGCACATGTGATGAAGTTCACAAATCAAATGCCCACTTGTGGTGCCTCTGGACAGCAAAGAAAAAAGTAAGTTAACCTTTATTTATTGTCATTTAAGTTTGTTTGTAGTAGTTATATAAGCGGTGAGTTAGATTACATACCTAACTCAATCGTTATTTCACAGTAATTGCTAGCTAGCTAACAGGCCTGCTAACTTTCTTTAATGTTACTTTTAAGGTTGGAACCAACATGCAGTATCTCCAGCAGGCAGAGACCAAGAACAAGCTACTCTATTCACTGACCTGTGTAAGGTTCAATGTAACTGCATTGCTGGACTTTTTGAAAACGTCATGTATATTGTTTTAAAGATGTAAGGAAATGTATGGTTTGAACATGTCTTTTAAAGTTTATTTTGTTTTTTACTGTTGATTCTTTTAGAGTTAATACATTTGGGTTTACATCATTAAGCATTTATGTGTGTTTTATGAACGACCAAAGGTGTCTGACTTTTAAGGTAAGTACATTGTCCTCCTTTATAGAGTCTTTATGAATGTGTTATAAATGACCGAAGGTGTCTCACTTCAAACTAAGTATTACAGGACACTACATAATGTGTCAATTAATAGGTTATAAATGTTCTGACAATTTTTTAAAAAGTTGTCATGATACATGGGGTTTGATAGGTATTCAGATAGGTTGATGGAACTGCAAAGCTTGTGTTTGAGTGTATGTGTGTGTCAGAGCCAAGAGGATTTGGAGTAGTCCTACAGAACCTG
The DNA here is from genome assembly GCF_002021735.2 of Oncorhynchus kisutch. NCBI lineage: Eukaryota > Metazoa > Chordata > Actinopteri > Salmoniformes > Salmonidae > Oncorhynchus > Oncorhynchus kisutch. Next base: position 15,095,063 of record NC_034196.2, read on the forward strand.
GGTCTACAGACTGGGTCCAGCACCTCACGATATGTCTTGTTATATTTTGTGTACTGAAGAACATGTAACTTGGTTTCAGAAGAAAGCCACTTTCATCAAGGTAATTGTTGCCTGGTGTAATGTGACTAATATGACTTCTCTTTAGAGCGCGTGACATCCTGCAGCACAACACCCTTTATAAAGCACACGTTTATGTCATATTCAACATAGTGGCTTATGTCACATCTGACATTGGGGATTATGTCACACAGTTATGCCACATTTATGAACCTTTTATAACACATGCCATACTGTTATGGATGCTTTGTACACATGTATGTAGTTCTTAGGAAGGCTTTATGAAGTTTTATAAGCTGAACATCATTTAAAGAGGACCAAAATGGTCAATTAAGGTGATTTTTGCCATTGAGTCGGTTGATGGGAATGATTCCTAACCCTAATGATTTCTAACCCTAATGATTCCTAACCCTAATGATTTCTAACCCTAATGATTCCTAACACTAATGATTTCTAACCTTGCGTCTGGCAAGTTATGTCTCTGTCTTTCATCGATGTGTTGCATAAACAAGTTGTCACTCAATCAGCGATCATTATTAATTTGATTCCATCTGGCTTAATTTAATTTGTGCATATGCCTTACGGTGTGTTAAGATTTGTCATCAGTTCTCATCATTGCTCTCTTGGGATTTCCCACTGAACTTGGCGGGACTAGTTTGCAGTGAATGTACATTTGGGGACATGGATATTAGAAAACCCTCATGGCAGGTCAGTCAGGAGAAGGTGTTGATAAGACTTAGCCTTCCTTCCCTCCTATTTAGCCAGTCCCTAATACTTGCTCTATAGAAGCCCCAGCTTGTCCCACTATTAGGCCAACAGTAAGATTGCGTCAAATAGGAGAGTGACAAAAGAGAGCGAATAGCTTTATTAGACATTACGAACCCATTAAATAAATAAAAAATGTGACTAATGTCACTTTTACATTCCCTCTTATATATCCTTATATACAATTTCATTGGTTAGTATTTGGCCAGCTATATCATGACTTGGTCTCCAAGAGAGTTTATCATTTCATTTCTTCCCATGTCTCTAATTTTTTGTTGTAGGTCCAGGCTTGATCAGATTGATGCTGGCCATTCTTTCATCTGGAGGGATGTGTGTGCTTTCAATAACTACAGACCACCTGGTGGAAACAAGAGTACCTGGAATTGTTAAATTGTTGTTCAATTCCATTAAAGCAGTTATGGTGAGGGGTGTCTATGCCCTTGCTCTCAGAAAAAGTTAAAATGAATAAGACAATGCCTACAGGCCTTGCTGGAGTAAACTGAGAAGCAGTTAATAATAGTTATGAAACGAGCCACAGGAGCCTCCTCAGCTTCCCCTGAAGAGCAATGCTGCAGAAACTGTTGAGATACGCATTGTCTGGAAAAGGCTGTGAAAGACGAGGTACTATTACACCACATGTCTACAAGTGTCAAACAGGTAACTGTATTTTCCCCCTCAGCAACGAGAGAATGGAGAAAGCATCTGTCAAGCAATTCTGGAAAGTGTTGTTTGATGAGTCCTATTTTCAGCCGGCGCTACCGAAGTCTGAGGGGCTCATTTTCCCTTAGCTATTTAAGGAGGAGGTTAAAGTGTTCCATTAAGGGATAGCAATTTAGATAGGGGGATTGTGCCTGGCTCCCTGATTGCCCAAGTGACAGAAGAGAGATGTAGGGAAGGCAAGTCGGAGCTCAGGCACTTGTTTAGTGGAGGTCACCTTCCCTGCCATCTCGGTGTTGGGGATGGAGGCTGCCAGATATTCTTCATTAAAATTGGTCTTACAGTACCCTTCTGAGGGTTTTAAGGTACTCTCTTTTGACCATCACCTTTTAAGTATACTGTTTACTCACTCTTTTAATCTCTCTCTCTCTCTCTCTCTCTCTCTCAATTCAATTTAAATTCAATTCAAGGGCTTTATTGGCATGGGAAACATGTGTTAACATTGCCAAAGCAAGTGAGGTAGATAATATATAAAGTGAATATATAAAGTGAATTAAACAATAAAAATTAACAGTAAACATTACACATACAGAAGTTTCAAAACAATAAAGACATTACAAATGTCATATTATATATATACAGTGTTTTAAGAATGTACAAATGGCTAAAGGACACAAGATAAAATAAATAAGCATAAATATGGGTTGTATTTACAATGGTGTTTGTAAACACCATCTGTCTCTCTCTTACTCTCTCTCTTACTCTCTCTCTCTTAATCTCTCTCTCTCTCTTAATCTCTCTCTCTTACTCTTACTCTCTCTCTCTTACTCTCTCTCTCTCATACTCTCTCTCTCTCTATGCCTCCACCCTTACCTATTGTATCTGTAAACAGATCCTTGTGTGTGCATGAGATATAGTATGGATATCTATTATTTCATGAAAGGAGCAGCAAGACATACAGTAAATGAAGTGTTTCTGGTTTGATTCTACACTGCACACACAGGTGTTGTATAATGTAGTTGTTCAACACTGTAAAGTTTAATTGCGATACTTCAAGTATTTGGAGGTGATCTCAAGCCACAGAGTGCAGCTGAATTCTTCCGACACCCCAATCCAGGAGGATTATGGAGGATTCATCTTGGACTTTTTTTTTTCGACGTGTTTTGAGCTTTCCTCCTTTCTCTCTCAGGTGCCCTCTTTGAAGCTTTTATTTATGGATTTTTTTTGGTGCTTTTGCTTTTTTGTGGCTGCCTTCTCATTTTTACGGATGGTTTTGCAAATTCACCCCAGGGAGAAGGGATGATGATTTAATATTTTCCAATGTGGAGACAACAAGACATTAAAAAAAACAGCAAAGTGGGGATAAAGAAGACAGCTTTCAGGATTTTGTAAGTTTTTCAGAGTTGTCTTTTTTATGAAAGTTTATCCATCACAGCAGGCAACAATAGGTACCATCCTAAAAAATGGAGGAGGCAAAAGATGGAGGAAGGCAATCAACCAAGCACTCTCAAGACATTCTGTCTGTCAGAGGAGTGGAGTCGCTTCTTGACCACAGAGAGACTGATAGAATTTTAGCGGTGAACTCTCACCCCAATATAAACTAATACCCTGATAGTGCTGTAATGAAAGTAAGGCTCAACTGTTTCTCCCCAGACACTAGTTTCCACGGAGACATAATGAGAGCATTGAGCGATGTCCAGCCTGACCTTTGAGAGATTGGGACGACGTGACCAGACACACTATCACCTGTTTCCCAGAGCCCAATATACCTTTAAAACACAGAGCTCTTAAAATGAGATGGCTAAATCTGTAAATGTCATTTATGTATCAGATTATGTGATGAAAGCTCACAAATACAATCTTCAGTCATAAAACACACTCAGAAACCCGAACCCTGGTCATTCAACATAACAGTCAGACAAACAGCTAAATGAAACTCATGTTTGTTGTAAAAAAAGAAAAGAAAGAAGGTCACCTTTTCAATTGAATTTGCATATGAAGCAGCCCATTGTTAGAGTTCATGTCTAAATTAATGCCTAATTAATCTCCAACACATGTCCAAATCAGATTAGTTATTTGTTTCCTACGTCAGTGAAAAACTGTCTGAAATCCAATTAAATAAGTGGGATCATGGAAGTCTAGTCTAATAGTAAATCAATACAAATAAAGAAAGAAGTGTAGAATACTCAGATGTCTAACAGTCGCAGCTAGGAGCACGTTGCTCAAAAGAAAATCAATTTAGGGACTCAGGGCTACATAATAATTTAAAATGGGCGGATTATTTCCTCTGTGCTGTTCTGGCTGAGATATACAGTCCTGGAGACATGCATAGGTCAACATCGTTTTTTTAACTAGCGTCTGGGGAGAGCTGAGTCTGGCACAGGGGCTTGTGAGTCAGTCATTTCACCATGCTGAGAAAGGTCGCTGCTATTCGCTGATACCAGCTGCCAGGGTACACACACAGTATAGATATACAGCAAAAACACCTCGGAATATCACTATGCAGATCGAAAATAGCATCCAGCAAGAAGTATTTCCCATATGGGAAAACCTTCCTGAGAAAAAGTTCATAGCATAATCACAGTTTGCCACATGAGTAATATCTCAATCAGGAACACAGCATATGAACGCAGGAAGATGAAGTTGGGTGGTTCGTTGCGGGTCTATGTATGTAGGCACAAGCTGGAAGATTGGTAGTTAATCATGGCTTTGGATTAGTATGGAGGTGTAAATCATAAATATGATAACTGTGAGCCCTGCATGCATAATGCAGTTTATATACAGCACGTACAATATAAGGCCCGTAGATAAATTACAGTATAATAAATTGGGTGGGCTGCTGTGTCAGACTGGGGGGTTGGAGGCACTGAATGTTTTTCTGCAGGGGGAAAACACCTTGAATGTCTCTGAGTCTAACAGATGCTGACAGGGGACAGAGCAGCTTGGAATAGGCCTGAAAGACATGGCACAGAAGGAGAGAGAGAGAGCGAGTGAAGGGAAGAGAGGGAGGGCGACGGGGCGAGAGGGGAAACAGAGGGATGTCCACCATGTGCCTTCTCTTCTGTAAGATGTTTGGAGGCATCCAAACGAAAGAGACACTATCCCCTCTCCTGCTCTCCATCCTGGAGCTGACATCTCTTCTATATTAGCTAGTAGTTACCAAGATACACTACAAAAGTATGTGATTACACCTTCAAATTAGTGGATTTGGCTCATTCAGACACACCCGTTGTTGACAGGGCTATAAAATCGAGCACACAACCATGCAATCTCCATAGATAAACATTGGCAGTAGAATGGACCGTACTGAAGAACTCAGTGTCTTTCAACATGACACCGTCATAGCAACGTTTCCAACAATTCAGTTCTTCTAATTTCTGCCCTGCTAGAGCTGTCCCGGTCAACTGTAAGTGCTGTTATTGTGAAGAGCAAACGTCTAGGTGCCACAACGGCTCAGCCATGAAGTGGTAGGCCACACAAGATCACAGAACGGGACCACGAGTACTGAAGTGCGTAACGCATAACAATTGTCTGTCCTCGGTTTCAACACTCACTACCGAGTTCCAAACTGCCTCTAAGCAATATCCGCACAAGAACTGTTAGTCGGGAGCTTCATGAAATGGGTTTCCGTGGCCGAGCCTAAGATCACCATGCGCAATGCCAAGCTGGAGTGGTGTAAAGCTCGCCACCGTTGGACTCTAGAGCAGTGGAAAACGCTTTCTCAGGTGTGATGAATCACGAGACATCATCTGGCAGTCCGACTGACGAATCTGGGTTTGGCAGACGCCAGGAGAACTCTACCTGCCTGAATGCATAGTGCCAACTGTAAAGTTTTCTGGATGAGTAATGAAGGTCTGGGGCTGGTTTTCATGGTTCGAGCTAGGCCCCTTAGTTCCAGTGAAGGGAAATCTTAACGCTACAGCATTCAATGACATTCTAGACAAATCTGTGCTTCCAACATTATGGCAACAGTTTGGGAAAGGTCCTGTACTGTTTCAGCATGACAATGCCCCTGTGCACTAAGCGAGATCCATACAGAAAGGGTTTGTCGAAATCGGTGTGAAAGAACTTGACTGGCCTGCACAGAGCCCTGACCTCAACCCCATCGAACACCTTTGGGATGAATTGGAACGCTGACTGCGAGCCAGGCCTTATCATCAGTGCCCGACGTCAATAATGCTCATGGCTGAATTGAAGCAAGTCCTCGCAGCAATGCTCCAACATCTAGTGGAAAGCCTTCGCAGATGAGTGAAGGGTGTTAAAGCAGCAAATGGGGGACCAACTCGATATTAATGCCCATGATTTTGGAATGAGATGTTCGACAAGCAGGTGTCAACATGGCCATGGAGTGGAGTTTCCTCCAAATCCAAAATGTCTGTGATATAATACTGTCTTGAGGTGCTCAAGTGACAAACAAAGCCATTTCACAATCAGAGGTTTCTTTATTGACAAATAAACATATGCACAAGATGTGAGAAGTGACATTCAGTGACATGCTGTAGCTAAAAGGAAAACGACTGATCAAAGAAAAGTTATTGATGACGCACAGGAGAATAGGGTAAAACCCAGTGAAAGTTAAGTCACCACTATTTTCTTGATAAACACAAAATTAATTGACCAATACTGAGGAAGAGTTAAATTTTTGCTGTATGTCTAGGCTAATGCAAAGAGCCTACACATAGAAATAAGTAGCTTGCTTAACTCTTCCTACATTTTGGGTTTGAACTCAAGAAAATATGAGCGGGGATTCAACTTTCACTGTGTCATTTTAGGCCGTTCTCCCGTAATCAAGAACTCATCCTTGAGCAGTCTTGTCCCTTTTTGTTAGAGCATGTCTCCGAATGTCACTTGTTACATCTATATCCATCATTAATCATATCTTGTGCGGATATTTTTTTGTCAATAAAAAACCCTCTGATTGTCAACTGGCCTTTGTTTGTCATGTCATAGCAATTTAGGGCTCTATTCAATCTGTACAGTTGAAGTGTTTCAGGTTGTGTGATAGAAATGTAAAGGTCATTTCTGATTGACATATGCAGGGGTTTACAGTGAATGCAGTCTGTGCTAATGCGGGAACATTTCCTTTACATTCACACTCAATGTCAAATTCCACACTGTAATGCTGAACTTCCGCAATGCGGATTGAACAGAGCCCTCAGTGTCACTATACAAGGACATATGCCACTGTCATGTTTTGTTTGTTATTCGGGAGGGATATAACGGTATAACTAAAGACAAACAGGTAATGTTGCATTTTCCAGCCCTGATTCTATGTTAATACATATACACTACCATCTCTGTTTCCAGGTAACAAACCATGGGCTAGTTGGGATATTTAAAGGAATATAACGCTATAACTAAAAAGAAACAGGTAATGTTGCAAATACTTAGTTATTACCCGGTTATTACTGAGCTATAATGTCGTGCTACCAATCTCTCTTTCAACGCAGTCCATCTCTCCTGGAGAATGTTCCTCCATGTATATATCCATATCTTTAATCTGGATTACATAATTGGATATTAAAGAGGAGCCTACAATTCTGCCAATGTGTTCCTAACCATATTAATCCTTACTAGACCATTTGTCATCATATTTTGTACACCAGAATCACAGCAATGAGAACCAGAGGGGCAACATGCTGTGATGGGCTACGGCGATCTGTTCACTTGTTCACAACATGTCTTCCTTGCGAAACATGACACACTTTCAATCTGTGAGATTGGCTTAATGTTCATGGAATAAGTTAGGGTTCAAACTAGATTATGTAAGGAACTGGACTAGACATAAAATAACTAAAAATAAGCCAAATGCATTGAGCATTGGTCAGGCTTCATCCGAGCATTAGTCAGGCTTCATTCCTCCGAATGTAAAATGCAGAATATTCTTTGCATGTTCTGCGTGTGCTTGTGTGTATGTGTGTGCATGCATGTGTGTGTGCTTGCCTGTGTGCAAGTGTGCATGTGCACATGCATGTGTGTATTAGTGCTCACATGATACGTGTGAAATCAGAGTGTTTGGAGGCTGTCAACCTCCACCTTCCCCTCTCCTTGTGGTCCCCCGGGGGCTTGTGGGTAGTGGAGCGTGAGGGATATTGCTGCTTCCTCCTCATAGAGGATGCCAGTCCTCCTCTCTGGTGTCCTGCAGGCACAGCGCTGGTTGACAGACGGGAGGAAAAGGGAAAGAGAAAGACATCTAACTAATAACAACAATAACCAGAAATAGTGTGTGTGTGTGCCCATCAGCACCACTCCTCTGGCAGGGATTTAAAGAATGTTAGGAGAAGACATATGGAAAAATAGAGAGAATAGAAGAGAGATACAATTAAAGAGAGATAATAAATGAGAGGAGATTCAGAGACATTACGAAGGCTAATTTACGGCTGTGTTGATGGTCACAATTGTTGTGTTGAAGCCAGTACACAAATCTCATACTTGAGTAAAAGTAAAGATGACCTTAATAGAAAATGACTCAAGTTAAAGTAAAAGTCACCCAGTAAAATACTACTTGAGTAAAAGTCTAAAAGTATTTGGTTTGAAATATACTAAAGTATCAAAAGTAAGTGTAATTGCTAAAATATACTTAAGTATCAAAAGTAAAAGTGTAAATAATAATAATAATGTACATAATTTACAAACAAGTATGTGTTTATTGAGTCTGTCAGATCAGAGGCAGTAGAGATGACCAGGGATATTCTCTTGATAAGTGTGTGAATTTGACCATTTTCCTGTCCTGCTAAGCATTCACAATGTAACTAGTACATTTGGGCATCAGGGAAGATGTATGGAGTAAAAAGTATTTAATTTTCTTTAGGACTGTATTGAAGTAAAAGTAGTCAAAAATATAAATAGTAAAGTAATGTACAGATACCCCAAAAAACTACTTAAGTAGTACTTTCCAATATTTTTACTTAAGTACCCTACACCACTGGTTGAAGCAATACAGTATTGAATTTGTTATTACAAGGAGAAAAATGTAATAACGATTTACACTTGAAAAAGAGAGCAGGAGTAGAGTAATATTGTTTACTGAAGGGAAAGGCAACTGGTGGCTCCCCTTTTGTTGGCCCCCGGATCAATATCCCCCCCACCCAAAAATTATTACATGAAATGACTTGCAACATCTTCTCTCCACTGCAACATTTCCCCTCTGCTCCATGGAAAAAGGAATAGTATTGCATAACATTTGTTATAAAATTGCAATATCTTCTCTCCGCCCCACGGCAAAACATGTTGAATTGCAGCAAACGGCAACCCTTTCTCAACGCTGTCAAGATGGGGGCCGCTAAAAATGTTTTGCTCGCAAGTTCAGTGGGGCCCCCCAACACAATGTAGCATAGGGCACCCAAAAGGCTAGTGCGGGCTCTGACTGCATGTGTCAGTATGGATATAGGTATGCAGACCCGCGAGCAACTTCTGCCCTTCATGATGAGTTCAGATTGTTTGTGGCCACCATCAAAGTTGCCCATCCCTGGTTTACTGCTACTGTACGAAAGTATGGTGGTTATTACATAACCAGCCTCTCCTACCCAGATAATATGTCATTATCTGCAGTAATCAATGTCAGTGGACATGGGTGGTGATGTGAAGAAGAGTAGCTATGATAAAACTGTTACTCTGAATTCTACTGGTAAGTTATAGTACAGCAGCACAGAGAGTAGGGAGATGATGAGTAATGAAAAGTCAGGGAAAGGTCATTCTGGAGCAGGTGTAATTGTTCTCTCTGCACATTAAAATGGAAGAACCCCTCTTCTTTCCTCACCTCTCTTCCACACTGACTCATACTCTGGCCTGACCCCGGTCAGAATATTGAGAGGCCCTCCGTTTGTCCAATGAATGAATGGATTCGGACGACTTGCATTTTAATGTGCCACAGACTGCTGAATCGATTTGAACTTACTGATGGATCCTTTAAGACACGAGAAGAGGAGAGGAGATGAGATAGGGGAGGAAGAGTCAGATGGTGATTATGCATCCCTCCATCTATCTCTCTCTCTCCCTCCCTCGCTCCCTCTCTCCTAAGCAGTCCTCTCAGACATCCTGCCATCTGCCATAGAACTTTGGAGATAATGCCACCTCCCTGTCCGCTTACCACAGCAACAGCCAGGGGGTAATTAGATGCATATTATCAGAACACTCTGTGCTTTCACCAGCTCCTCTACTGTACATACCAATGGCCATGTACTGGACCAAGCAATGGCAATGGTCCGATGCATTAGATATTTTTCTCCCTCTGGATGCACAAGATATAAAATGTCTACAGCAGAGAAAACAAAGGCATGAATTCAAACATGCTTTCTTCCAGCACTGGAACAATGGTGTTTTATACCAGATCCTGGAAACCCCTTCACTGTTTGTATACATTGAGTGTATAAAACATTAAGGACACCTTCCTAATATTGATTTGCACCCCCTCCACTTCCCTTTTGCCTCCAGAACAGCCTGAATTCGTTTGAGGATGGCCCCTACAAGGTGTCAAAAGCATTCCACAGGGATACTGGCCCATGTTGACTCCAATGCTTCCCACCGTTATGCGACGATACGGACAATATAGAGCTAGCGGGATATTCCATGCACCGGCAGAACAGAGACGCTAACTCTGGTAAGACGAGGGGGGTGGGGTGTGTGTCTATTTGTCAATAACAGCTGTTGCGCGATGTCTAATATTAAATAAGTCTCAAGGTATTACTCGCCTGAGGTAATGTACCTTATGATAAGCTGTAGACCACAATCTCTACCAAAAGAGTTATCATCTATATCATTCGTAGCCGTCTATTTACCACCACAGAATGAAGCTGACACTAAGACCGCTCTCATCCAAGTCTATAAGGCCATAAGCAAAGAAGAAAATGCTCACCCAGAAGTGGCGCTCCTAGTGGCCGGGGACTTTAATGCAGGCAAACTTAGCTACCTATTTTTTCCAGCATGTCACATGTGCAACCAGAGAAAAAAATATCCTAGACCACCTTTACTCCACACACAGAGATGCACACAAAGCTCTCCCCCGCCCTCCATAATTCTATCCTCCTGATTCCTGCTTAAAGGCAAAAACTAAAGCAGGAAGTACCAGTGACTCGCTCAATACGGAAGTGGTCAGATGACACAGATGCCACACTACAGGACTGTTTTACTAGCACAGACTGGAATATGTTCCGGGATTCATCCAATGGCATTGAGGAGTACACCACCTCAGTCATTGGCTTCATCAATAAGTGCATCGACGATGTCGTCCCCACAGTGACTGTAAGTACATATCCCAACCAGAAGCCACGGATTACAGGCAACAGCCGCCTCAAGCTAGAGCTAGAGCTGGGCTAGAGCTGCCGCTTTCAAGGAGCAGGAGACTAATCCGGAAGCTAATGAGATATCACGCTATGCCCACAGACGAACCATTAAACAAGCAAAGCGTCAATACAGCATTAAGATTGAATCCTACTACACCGGCTCTGACGCTCGTCGGATGTGGCAGGGCTCCAAAAATATTACGGATTTCAAAGGGAAACCCAGACGCGAGCTGCCCAGTGACGCGAGCTTACCAGACGAGCTAAATGCCTTTTATGCTCGCTTCGAGGCAAGCAACACTGATGCATGCACGAAAGCACCAGCGGTTCTGGATGACTGTGTGATAAATCTGGAGGTAGCCGATGTGAACAAAACCTTTAAACATGCGCGGACCAACTGTCAAGTGTCTTCACTGACATTTTCAACCTCTCCCTGACCGAATCTGTAATACCTACATGTGTCAAGCAGACCACCATAGTCCCTGTGCCCAACGAAGCGAAGGAAACCTGCCTAAATTATCACCGCTCCGTGGCACTCACATCAGTAGCCATGAAGTGCTTTGAAAGACTGGTCATGACTCACATCAACAGCATCCTTCCAGACACCCTAGACCCACTCCAATTAGCATACCGCCCCAACAGATCCACGATGATGCAATCTCAATCGCAATCCACTTTGCCCTTTCTCACCTGAACAAAAGGAACACCTATGTGAGAATGCTGTTCATTGACTACAGTTCAGCATTAGTGCCCACCATAGTGCCCACGAAGCTAAGGACTCTGGGACTTAACACCTCCCTCTAAAACTGGATCCTGGACATCCTAACGGACCTCCCCCAGGTGGTAAGAGTAGGCAACACTGATCCTTAACACTGGGGCCCCTCAGGGGTGTGTACTTAGTCCCATCCTGTATTCCCTGTTCACCCACGACTGCGTGGACAAACACGACTCCAACACGATCATTAAGTTTGCTGACGACACAACAGTGGTAGGCCTGATCACAAACAACAATGAGACGGCCTATAGGGAGGAGGTCAGAGAACTGGCAGTGTGGTGCCGGGACAACAACCTCTTCCTCAATGTGAGCAAGACATACGATCTGATTGTGGACTACAGGAAAAGGCGAGCCGAACAGGCCCACATTACCATCGATGGGGCTGTAGTGGAGCGGGTCGAGAGTTTCAAGTTCCTTTGTGTCTAAATCACCAACAAACTATCAAGGTCCAAACAATCAAGGTCCAAACATACCAAGACAGTTGTGAAGAGGGCACGACAACACATTTGACCCTCAGGAGACTGAAAAGATTTGACAATGGTTCCCAGATCCTCAAAAGGTTCTACAGCTGCACCATCGAGAGCATCCTGACCAGTTGCATCACCGCCTGGTATGGCAACTGCTTGGCATCTGACCGTAAGGCGCTACAGAGGGTAGTGCGAACGGCCCAGTACATCACTGGGGCCAAGCTTCCTGCCATCCAGGACCTATACAATAGGTGGTGTCAGAGGAAGGCCCATAAAATTGTCAGAGGCTCCAGCCACCCAAGTTAATGACTGTTTTCTCTGCTACCGCACAGCAAGCGGTACCAGAGTGCCAAGTTTAGGACCAAAAGGCTCCTCAACAGCTTCCACCCCCAAGCCATAAGACTGCTGAACAATTAATAAAATCGCCATGGAGCGCCAAGTCTAGGAACAAAAGGCTCCTCAACAGCTTCTACCCTCCAAGCTATAAGACTGCTGAACAATTAATAAAATCATCACCGGACAATTTACATTGACCCCCCCCCCCCTTTTGTACACTGCTGCTACTCGCTGTTTATAATCTAGGCATAGTCACTTCACCTCCAGCTACATGTACAAATTGCCTCAACTAACCTGTACCCCCTCACACTGACTCGGTACCGGTCCCCCTGTATATAGCCTAGTTATTCTTATTCTTATTGTGTTACTTTTTATTATTACTTTTTATTTTAGTCTACTTGGTAAATGTTTTCTTAACTGCGCTGTTGGTTAATTAAAGGCTTGTAAGTAAGCATTTCACGGTAAAGTCTACACTTGTTGTATTCAGCGCATGTGCAAATAAAGTTTGATTTGATTTGATTTAACAAGTGACATCAATAAGGGATCATAGCTTTCACTGGTCAGACTATTTAATGGAAAGAACAGATGTCGTTAATGTTTAATGTTTTATAGACTCAGTGTATATAGACTGTTTGTATAGAATATAGAATACTGGTATGTTTTAGCACACTCATAATCAGTTTGCAGTCGTGAGAGTCAATAGTTTGGTTCATGAAATCTAGTATAATGATGAGTGGGCCAAGGTTGATACGTTGTACACCGTAAACATAATGTGTTAACCCTCCAACCACACCAAAGGCAACTGAAGTTCAAAAGGCAATTGAGACAAAAACTTTAGAAGCTTTTCTGGCAATATTTGTTTGGAGAGGTCATGACTTCCACTGACACACATGTTAAAGGTACAGTGCATATTGAAAGTACTTCCACATTTTGTTACACTACAACCTTATTCTAAAACATATTAAATTATTTTTTCCCTCATCAATCTACACACAATACCCCATAATGACAAAGTGAAAACAAGTTTTCAGTAATGTTTGCTATTTTATAAAAAATTAAAAACATAAATATTTTATAGCCTTTGCTATGAGACTCGAAATTGAGCTCAGATGCATCCTGTTTCTATTGATCATCATTATGTTGTTTCTACAACTTGATTGGAGTCCACCTTTACTAAATGTATTGATTGGACTTGATTTGGAAAGGCAGACTGCTGTCTTTATAAGGTCCCACAGTTGACAGTGCATGTCAGAGCAAAAACCAAGCCATGAGGTCGAAGGAATTGTCCATAGAGCTCAGAAACAGGATTGTGTTGACACACAGATCTGGGGAAGGGTACCAAAACATTTCTGCACAGAGGCCTCCATCATTCTTAAATGGAAGAAGTTTGGAAGATCCAAGACTCTTCCTAGAGCTGGCCAAACTGAGCAATCGGTGGAGAAGGGCATTCGTCAGTGAGGTGACCAAGAACCCGATGGTCACTCCGACAGAGCTCCAGAGTTCTTCTGTGGAGATGGGAGAACCTTTCAGAAGGACAATCATCTCTACAGCGCTCCACCAATCAGGCGGAAGCCACTCCTCAGTAAAAGGCACATGACAGCCCGCTTGGAGTTTGCCAAAAGTTCCCTAAAGACTCTCAGACCATGAGAAACAAGATTCTCTGGTCTGATGAAACCAAGATTGAACTCTTTGGCCTGAATGCTAAGCGTCACATCTGGAGAAAACCTACCACCATCAGCAAAGTAAAGAGAGATCCTTGATGAAAACCTGCTCCAGAGCGCTCAGAAGTTTCACCTTCCAACAGGACAATGACCTTAATTAGACAGCCAAGACATCACAGGAGTGGCTTTGGGACAAGTCTCTGAACGTCCTTGAGTGGCCCAGACAGAGCCCGGACTTGAACCCAATCCAACATCTCTGGAAAGACCCGAAAATTGCTGTCCAGCGACGCCCCCGTCCAACCTGACAGAACTTGAGAGGATCTGCAGAGAAAAATGGGAGAAATTCCCCAAATACAGGTGTGCCAAGCTTGTTACGTCATACACAATAAGATTCGAGGCTGTAACAAAGTACTGAGTTAAGGGTCTGAATACTTATGTAAATGTAATATTTCAGTTTTTATTTGTATTAAATTTGAAAAAATGTCTAAAAACCTGTTTTTGGTTTGTTATTAAAGGGTATTCTGGATATTGTGTGTAGGGTGGCAGGGTAGCCTAGTGGTTAGAGCGTTGGACTAGTAACCGGAAGGTTGCAAGTTCAAACCCCCGAACTGACAAGGTACAAATCTGTCGTTCTGCCCCTGAACAGGCAGTTAACCCACTGTTAACCCACAGGCCGTCATTGAAAATAAGAATTTGTTCTTAACTGACTTGCCTAGTTAAATAAAGGTAAAATAAAAAATATTTAAAAAATTGATACATTTTAGAATAATGCTGTAATGAAACAAAATGTGAAAAAATCAAGGGGTCTGAACACTTTCTGAATGCACTGTATATGCCCTATTGGATATGGCCTATCTCTGTCTGCCCTAAACTATTTCCATGGAGTTCGCTCACAACTATTGCAGTTTTAGGCCTTAAATTATCTTTATCCCTGCAAAAAATCATACTTGGCTTGATCCAGATTGCTGTGTGTGTGCGTGTGTGCATTCGTGCGTTTGCATGTGTCTTTTTGCCTCGTTAACCCTGGGCTATGTTTTGTTCACACAATTGCTTTCTGGGTGATTCATATTAATATTGACATTGGTGATGAAATAATTTTTTCCCCCAAGCAATTTCCATCTGCCCTTCAGCAGGAGAGACAACAAGCAGCCAGCCGAACAATGGTTAATCCTCCACCACTGCACTGCTGATGCCTACTTGTTAAGGTGATGGCATTATTTAGGGCAGCTGACATGGCTTAAACTGTCTGGAACCACACAGTACATATGGCCCGGTCATACCAAGGTGAGGGAACGTGTACTGGTTAAGATCTTTGGAGTTCTGTTGTATGGATAGGCTCTGAGAGGGATACATCTAATCTTTCCTTTTTTTCTAGTCTCACACGCAATGTTGGCCCACAGTCCTACATGGCATGGTTGGTATTCGAACAGAGCTGCAGTGAAGACATTTCCTCTCAGCCCAGTCCTCTAGTTTCAGGTGTATATGTATACTGTATTTAAGCTCAGCAGCTGTGGCATGCCTTCGGTGTCGTTGCTCTGTTTGGAATACTGGAGCGATGCTAATGCCGTCCTGGCTATTTTTTACATTTTTACATCCAATGCGGTTCCCTGGTTCCCTCCCCATCTATTTCCTCCCAGTGTTTTAACATGGCTTTGTGGGCACTGAGACGTTCGACATGCTCTGCTGACTTCTCAGATTATCGCTATCCGTCATTTGTCTATATTCTCATTTAGAAAAGGGAGCTACTTCGCTTATTGCATCATGATTTGCAACAGAGGTTGCAGAGGGCCAGTGCCAACCTTTCTCTCTCTCTTTCTCTCTCTCTCTCTCTCTCTCGCGCTCCTACCACCACTCTCACATGCCCTCCAGATGCTCACGACCCATAATAATAGCTGTAGTTGGTCTCCCACCTCAAATAGCTCACTTCACATGTCATTTCTCTCTGCTCGGTCCTCTCACTGTTCCTTGGGTGTCGATACAGTACAAGCTTTGCCGTTGAAGCACACAACGAGGGAGACGAGAGGAGGGCCTTGGAGACGAAGAGTTGGCTGTGAGCTTTTCACACATTGTTGCAAAAACACGTCTTCTCTGTGCTTACACCGAGTAAAGCAATGCCCTTTGAGTATCTTCAGTCTTTTAACAACTTGAGGAAACAAGGGCATCGGAAAGTGATGTTTCATTTTTTTCACACCTTGAACTGTGTTCATAGAGTATTAATGTGACTTGAGAATACCATTAGACCCCTGCTAGTCTTTCTAAATTGGTTGATATACTGTCTCTACGCTACATACTGTAGCTGTTCCATGAATATTGAGATGGGCTATTTTTATTCAAATAGATATTGCTCCTCCAACTAACGGGCTATTGTCACCTATGTACAGTATGTGCTATTATGTGGAAAGTACTGAGCAACT
Organism: Oncorhynchus kisutch; assembly: GCF_002021735.2. Taxonomy (NCBI): domain Eukaryota; kingdom Metazoa; phylum Chordata; class Actinopteri; order Salmoniformes; family Salmonidae; genus Oncorhynchus; species Oncorhynchus kisutch. Next base: position 15,111,473 of record NC_034196.2, read on the forward strand.
CTGTAAACACAAGACGTGCCTCAGCCAGCTCCAGTCATACCATGACAGGAACACCTACACAAAGCAACTGTTTCTCACCCCGCCTCAGAGTGAGGGGGATATTTCAGATGCCCAACAGACCATAGCTATACTGGACTTGTAATGTTCTGCTCGGTAGACTCCTGATGCTACATCATCTAAGAGCAACATACACCGTCCTGGACAATCCTGCCATGTGACACAGGTGTTGTCATTATGACACCGACGACAGGAAGGAGGAAGCTACGATGCATCAGTCTGGGAGAGTTCACCCAGCCAGGCACTCAGAACACATGATAGGGCCCAAGCAGAGAGGGGAGTCATGATCTGTTAAGTCTAGCCCACCTGGGCCGAGGTAAACAGCAGTATAACTGATGTGTTGGCGGCTTACACGGAAGCAGCCTGGGGTCAGGACAAGGGCAACAGAAGCCCTGCGGTCTTGTTTACCAGATACGCTCCAGGCAGGTCAGTCAGTTTCTGTGTGACGTTCTAAAACCAGGGGTCTCTCTCACATCCTTCATGTCAGGTGGAGTGTGTCTCTGTCGGTCTATAAAAACCACTCCAGGGATTAAATCAGGGAATTTGTTCTCCCGGCCGACAATAATGTTGTTGATCCTTCAGGGCTTTAGGCTGGAGCAGGGAGTGCTGCAAAATACACTTCATATACTTAGAAAGATCATCATAAAAATATCTGAAATAGCATTATCCAAGCAGGGGGAAAAAAGGGGATGCAGAAGATTATTAAGCCTATCGGAGAGGCTAACATCTGCTTTGTAGACTATCGTATTAGAATAATGACCACTGATTTATTCCAACTTTGGAGAGACTGCAAAAAAAGTAAATCTTTACTCATATAAAATTCCTCACATATGCGATTCAGCAACTGGAATACATTTCCAAATCTCCACGTGGATTCTATTACGTCATATAAGATGAGTCATACACAGTGGAATACACACATGGGGGTTATGTAAAGATAGGCCCACTGTATGAGTCCTCCCTTGGTAAATAGTGTGTGTTTAAATAGAAAGGGGTAGATAGCATGAGAAGGTTTCTACAGGAGCACTATTTACAGCTTGGAAAGGGAGAAGAAAACTGCATCTCTGAGTGCTGTGTAACTCTGTCTGGAAAACGTGACTGTTAGGGACAAGTGGAGATTGATGGCATCTTTTTTTCCCTGGCTCAGCACTCTTTGATTTCCGCTGCTTATAGGGAGGGAGGGAGGGAGGGAGGGAGAACGGTATAGCGGAATCCATGTCATTTTCATCCTCAGGTCAGCTGAGAAAGAGAGAGAGATTCTTTATGCCTATAAACAGGGTTGGGGAGTAGTTTTTTTGTAATCCGTTACATGCAAGGGATTGCAAAAAAACTGTAATTGTAATCCGTTACGTTACCAGCAAAAATATTGTAATCAGTTTACAGATACTTTTGAAAACTAGATGATTACCTCGAGGATTACATTTAAATTCAGAAAGGAAGTTTGCAAAAAAAAATATTTGACACCTCTGTTTTCTCAATGGCATTCAAATCAACATTTATTTCACCTGAGCGAGTCTGACCATAAATCAGAGACCACTATGTGTGCTTGATGGATCGCGGGAAAAGAGCAGGAATAGGCTTTTGTAGGCTACAGTCCAAAGATATGTCTTCCAATGGCGCGACTGCTGTCGGCATCCAAAGATCCAACTTGAATAAACGCTTGGAGGTAAGGATGACAGCAGTGGTGTAGTCTATTGCGATACCGATATCACTTATTATTGATCAAAGCATGCCATTCCATGAGCGCAGCATTTATTTTTCAACTCAAATCAATGAGCCCAATCAGTCCCTTATGATAACAAAATCATAAACAATAGAGTAGGGCTGGCTAATAAGTCCTTAGCTTTGATGCTCAGTTAAAACAATTTGGCTAATCTATACTTCCATATTTCCAAGTCCTATTCTTGAAGATCAAGGGGTATAACAGTTATTGTAATGACTGGAATTCTGATAGACTTTGGATTTTAATGTAAAGATATAATTTAATCGTATTATTATATGTAGTAGAAAGCGATGGGTTAGAAGAAGCCTACATAACCAGCCCATAAAGTACAATTTTACATCTATATATGGCCAGCTATGTAAACTTTAACATTGATTTAACCTGCAATACATGTCGTTCAATTGATAACATACATTTTTGTCTTCTTCTAATGTCTCTTAAGGGGAAAGTAATCTAAAGGTAACGGATTGTAATCAGATTACGTTACTGAGTTTGGGTAATCCAAAAGTTACGTTACTGATTACAATATTTGACAGGTAACTAGGAACTGTAATGGATTACATTGAAAAAGTAACTGACCCAGCCCTGCCTATAAAGCACTTGGAATTAAGCCCATGGGACATTATTTCGGGTTCTGAGGATAGTCTCCATTCATATACACTCATGTCATATCATTGAAAGGTTTTTTGTAGAGGGAAATATTGAGTGTTTTGCATCGAGAACATTCCAGCCGAACTCAATTAGATGATTTGTGTGATGTGAGTGGTAGAAATAAGCTCTTTCCTGGTCCTCTGTTATCAAAACTATTCAACAGTACTTTAGGTGTGACAGCATGCTTTTCGATTTCCTCCATTGAATGGTAGCCTTGCTACTTATTATTTCCAAGAACACGATGCATCATGATGATTTGGTTTTAGAAGTGGATCTTGGCATAATTGTTTCTGCTAAGAAAAATTATTGAAAAAAGCCTTCAGGTTGCCATGACCACTCCGGAAGACAGGTGTCAGAGCATGCATGCTCTGAGGCGGGCGCCATCCTAGGTAGAAAGTGCCAGTGATCTGAGATGGTGCTTGAATAGCTGCTTAACTTAACCAAAATGGCTTTTGCATTCACTTAAAAACCTCTTAAGGATCAGACCCTTTTTTCAATTTCCGCCTAAAATGACATACCCAAATGCCTTGATACCATTTGAACGGAAACACTTTGAAGTTTGTGGAAATGTGAAATTAATGTAGGAGAATATAACATATTAAATCCGGTAAAAGATAATACAATGAAAAAACATGCGTTTTGTTGTATTTCTTTGTACCATCATCTTTGAAGTGCAGGAGAAAGGCCATAATGCATTATTCCAGCCCAGGCATAATTTAGATTTTGGCCACTAGATGGTAGCAGTGTATGTGCAACGTTTTAGACTGATCCAATGAACCATTGCATATCTGGTCAAAATGTTGTATCAAGACAGCCCAAATGTGCCTAATTGGTTTATTAATACATTTTTAAGTTCATAATTGTGCACTCTCCTCAAACAATATCATGGTATTATTTCACTGTAATAGCTACTGTAAATTGGATTAACACTAATTTAAGCTTTCTGTCCATATCAGATATGTCTACATGTATGTCCTGGGAAATGTTTTTTGTTATTTTCAACCTCATGCTAATCACATTAGCCTACGTTAACTCAACCGTCCCGCGGGGGGACACAGATCCCGTAGCCTCCTCAGACTCACAGGCCTTGTTTGAGAGAGAGGGGTCATGAAATGGCAAAGCAGTCACATAATACAGTGCCTTGCGAAAGTATTCGGCCCCCTTGAACTTTGCGACCTTTTGCCACATTTCAGGCTTCAAACATAAAGATATAAAACTGTGGGACACAATCATGAAGTGGAACGACATTTATTTGATATTTCAAACTTTTTTAACAAATCAAAAACTGAAAAATTGGGTGTGCAAAATTATTCAGCCCCCTTAAGTTAATACTTTGTAGCGCCACCTTTTGCTGCGATTACAGCTGTAAGTCGCTTGGGGTATGTCTCTATCAGTTTTGCACATCGAGAGATTTTTTCCCATTCCTCCTTGCAAAACAGCTCGAGCTCAGTGAGGTTGAATGGAGAGCATTTGTGAACAGCAGTTTTCAGTTCTTTCCACAGATTCTCGATTGGATTCAGGTCTGGACTTTGACTTGGCCATTCTAACACCTGGATATGTTTATTTTTGAACCATTCCATTGTAGATTTTGCTTTATGTTTTGGATCATTGTCTTGTTGGAAGACAAATCTCCGTCCCAGTCTCAGGTCTTTTGCAGACTCCATCAGGTTTTCTTCCAGAATGGTCCTGTATTTGGCTCCATCCGTCTTCCCATCAATTCTAACCATCTTCCCTGTCCCTGCTGAAGAAAAGCAGGCCCAAACCATGATGCTGCCACCACCATGTTTGACAGTGGGGATAGTGTGTTCAGGGTGATGAGCTGTGTTGCTTTTACGCCAAACATAACGTTTTGCATTGTTGCCAAAAAGTTCAATTTTGGTTTCATCTGACCAGAGCACCTTCTTCCACATGTTTGGTGTGTCTCCCAGGTGGCTTGTGGCAAACTTTAAACGACACTTTTTATGGATATCTTTAAGACATGGCTTTCTTCTTGCCACTCTTCCATAAAGGCCAGATTTGTGCAATATACGACTGATTGTTGTCCTATGGACAGAGTCTCCCACCTCAGCTGTAGATCTCTGCAGTTCATCCAGAGTGATCATGGGCCTCTTGGCTGCATCTCTGATCAGTCTTCTCCTTGTATGAGCTGAAAGTTTAGAGGGACGGCCAGGTCTTGGTAGATTTGCAGTGGTCTGATACTCCTTCCATTTCAATATTATCGCTTGCACAGTGCTCCTTGGGATGTTTAAAGCTTGGGAAATCTTTTTGTATCCAAATCCAGCTTTAAACTTCTTCACAACAGTATCTCGGACCTGCCTGGTGTGTTCCTTGTTCTTCATGATGCTCTCTGCGCTTTTAACGGACCTCTGAGACTATCACAGTGCAGGTGCATTTATACGGAGACTTGATTACACACAGGTGGATTGTATTTATCATCATTAGTCATTTAGGTCAACATTGGATCATTCAGAGATCCTCACAGAACTTCTGGAGAGAGTTTGCTGCACTGAAAGTAAAGGGGCTGAATAATTTTGCACGCCCAATTTTTCAGTTTTTGATTTGTTAAAAAAGTTTGAAATATCCAATAAATGTCGTTCCACTTCATGATTGTGTCCCACTTGTTGTTGATTCTTCACAAAAAATACAGTTTTATATCTTTATGTTTGAAGCCTGAAATGTGGCAAAAGGTCGCAAAGTTCAGGGGGGCCGAATACTTTCGCAAGGCACTGTAAGCCATCACATAGCAGCGAGTATAGTATGGTGGGACCATTAGGGAGTTGCAAATTACTATTTGTTGTCCTATTTGTTTAAAATGCAATTTTGTACTGATACAGTGGTAAATATGAAAATTAAAGCTTATTCCAAATTAACCAGAACCTTTCTGTCATAGTTTAAACTGGTGGCAGTTGGTTCAGGTTCTTTCGTCGCAATCATATCTCTACTCTGCCTGTCTGCCTCTCTCTCAATCTGTCTTGATCTTTCCCTAGCAACATTGTTTCAACTGGGCCCTTACAGTTTCCTGCGCCTATGACCTCCGGACAGATACAGCTGTATTTGTGTCCCGGATTTCAGCCCTTTTTCAGGTGTCCCGACTTTTCTTTTTGACAAAAGGTACATTTGTCAGCAAGACACAGCAATTACTTCAGGCTTCAAGACTGTAGGCCTAATGACAATTGTTGAATGTCTTTACACCTTTTGGTCCTTTGTAAGAGATGTCTCTTTCCTTTCATTCATTGGCTGGTGCACTGTTTGGATAATTGAATGATTTTGTAGTAGGCGAATGTGCGAAGGTGTCTTACTTTTTGAAGTGATTCGTTTGACAGAGAAGAAAACTTCATGAGTGCTTGTGTTTGTGCCACATTAAAAGGTAATACAGTGCCACGAAAAAAGTATTTTCTGATTTTCTCTATTTTTGCATACTGATCCGGACCTCAGTGTCCTGTTCATGATTGAAAGTATTTGCTTCAAATATGTAACCGAGAACTTGAGTTGATTTCAAGCAAATTGTTATTTTTTCTGTTCTCTTGTGTAATTTCTTCTCTTTCAACATTCTGCAGTAGTCTTGGCAACCTCTCTCACTGTCACTCTCTCTCTCTCTCTCTCTCTTTTCCTCTCTCTCTCTGTCTGTCTGCACCCCACGTTCTTTTCAAACCTTCGTCTATCCCTCTCCCTCTCTCTATCACCAGCCTCTCTTGCTTCCTCTTTCTCCTGTTCATTCTCTCTCTCTGGAAATAAAGCTGTCTGATTTTGTCTCATGAGTGACATGTCTCTATATCTGATGGATTTTCCCTCTCTTATCCAACCATGCTTTCTCTTTCTCTCTCTCCCTTCTTCTCTCATCCTCTCTCGTTTCCTTTGTATCTCAAACGTTGTGATTATGCAGCTGAATATAGCCACATTCTCCATACAGTACAATGCATCGTCATTTATTACCCTAGCAGTGCTAAATAGGACATTTGTGCTTCTAGACCAGTTATTTTGTTCTTTCCTATGTGAATTGTTAGTATAATTTTGCTGTTGAAACGGTGCAGAATCGCACAGAGACTCGCATTTACATAATCAAACATTGATCACATTACTCCACAGCATGGCAACAGCTGTTAAATAACCTGTCAACATTTCAGTAATGCCAAATGCTATAATCACAAAGACTTGTTAATTCTGTTTAAACCCATCAATAGGACCTCAATGAGGGGGAAACCATGAGCTCTTTCTGCACTTCTTCCAACACAAGGCACTGAGCATTCACACATTAGCGTTTCAAGGCAAGCATTTCCCAGAATGGCTTGTTCATATGCAAATTCTACTCTTTTAATCCTCCATTATTCTCCATTTGCACGCGATTCAGAGAAATTGCCCTCTCCCTACCTATCCTTCATCACTTACAAAACAAAGGCACTTACATGATTCACTGTTGCAAATGCTGCAGTGAGGAACATGGCTTGAGTCTCTGTGGGGATCAAAATGAGACACAGGTGAAATGCTGTAGCGTCTAATCCATTTCCAGGCCCCGATTCTCATGACGTCGTTTTTTTCCATAAATCACAGTTTAATTTTTAACGTAATGGGCCCTTTGGGATTTTTACATTACAGCCTTAGACTACAGGAAGAATTACGAGAAAGAAATGCTAGAACCATGATGCAGCAGGGATATGTCAAAGCACTGCAGAAGATAAAATGTATGTTTAGAATAATAATCATCTTTAGATCTATTTTCATAATAAGCTCCCAAGATGATGCCAAACTTCTATCTCCATAGAGATATATTGGAAATCTTATCCACATCTCAGTGCTGATCTTGAGCTAAAGTCTGACTGGAATCCATATTCAGGGAAAGAAGCAATGTGCATGTCAGTTTCAACAAATCCAACTCAGTACAAAGGTATGCTATTGCTATTCCCAAGGTCGGGAGAGGGCTTTGATGATTTTCTTCCTTAAAACTCATTTTAATAGGATGCATTGAATTATCTATCAAGGGCAGATGACAAAGTAGACATGCACAACTTTATTAGGCATGTTCCTTTTAAATGCTGTCATAGGAACGATGACAAAAAAATATCCCTGCTCTCAGATATTCCAACCCAGATGAAGAATGTTTCCCGGGCCTCTTTATCTTTGCTTCCACTTCTTTACCATGGTGCTCCTGTGTCTCTCCAACCGCGAGCTACAGTCGGACAGCTGAAAGAGAAAATGTGTGCAAACCCCCCCTAGCTCTTTATAGATTTGTGGTCTCCCTTGTTCATCCCACCTGATTGGGAAGAGAAAAAGACAGAAAGATTCAGGATATCTTTGGGAGATCTGTTTAACATCCTAATTGGAAATGACAAGCGCTGTGGCGCGTTCAGCCCTGCAGGGAAGATCAAAGAAGCATAGAGCTCCTAGAGACATATGAGGATGGATCAGAACCCAACCAATCCTTGAATCACCCCCTCGCCATGGCTAATTAACACCTGTCTGCAACTAATTACCCAAATCCACAAGAACCATGTTTAAGAGGGGAAAACACACGTTGACCCTTAGTTATATCTCTAGGGCCTCTGCATGTTTACCTGACCCTGAAGGTAAAGTTTGTTCAGATATTTTCCTCTCTCCACTGTATGACTTAGAATTGTGAAGTCGTGTGGGAGAGGATGGGGAAATGCTTTGCTCATGGGAGAAAGATGGTTTTGTGCAGCATTTACAATGAGACGTTAATTGCTTTTGGTCTAAAAATTTCATTGAAAAATAATGGTAACATTTTTGTTCATCCACTTGCACTTCCTCCCATGATTTTTCAATTTGTAAAATGTATTTATTATTTTGTGCCTAAACATCTATGTTCACAGTAAATTGAACAGTGCTTGGAGCCTAATATATTCTATGTACTTCACCAAGAGAATCACAAGGACACATCTTCATGCTTTGTGTGCACACATTACTGCTCCCACAGCAATCAAAGACATCAATTTCATGTTTCCAAACTGTACATTGCAGGGTTTCTTCTTTTCTCCCACTGACAAGTAATAGATGGTCAAAAGGACAACATACTGCGGGTTTTAGAATTGCTGTAATTCATGTTGTGATGGCAGTCAAATGTTGACAAGAAAAGATACATTGACTGTTGGATTTCTTGATGGAAGTGAAGGAGGATGAATGTTACAGCGACTGAATACGGTTGGTTGGATATTTCATTTAGGCGCCACGGCAAGAAAGAGAGGGTAATTAACCCTTAAATGTGTATGACGTTGGAAAAGGGTCATATTAGTTTGTAGCCCAAGTGGTCCGGACGCTACAGACAGAAGTTGGCACATTGATGGCGCCGTCTTCAGTCTGGTCCTGTGGGACTTGCGGGGGTCGTAGAGCAAAACGGAGAACACCATTGTATTTGTGAGAGTCATTTTTTCATAGAGTGGTCATTGTAGTTTGTAGGCCAAACTAATGGCCGTTCAGATACTACAGACGTTTTCACAAGAAGACCGATTATCCGGACGTCTCCTGGTCTGACGAACAACGCACTTTCCGCCGCAGATGCGGAAGGCCGACATAGGCGGATTTGGTGGATTGATGGGGATTATTTTATTATGTTGATGGACGGGTGCGTCAATCGACTCTTAAGGGTTAACTGTCTGGCTTGGCACGGCGGCGGAGGTTGCGGTGGCATCATGTCCTGGGTGAGTGTTCTCTGTGCAGCGTGGGCGTGGAGATGTTGCTAAGGTGGATAATAGGACCACGGCAACAGGCTGGTCATGACTACAGCACCTTGTAAATGGCTTCTATAGCCTTTGAGGTTGCTTGTGGACAGCAGCCTGTTCTACCTTAAGAAACTAGGCATCAGAGGCCACACGTGTGAGGAAGAGAAACATGCCCTTAACCGCAAACGCCAACCTGTGTTCAGTTAATTCCCTTAACCGCACACACCAACCTGTGTTCAGTTCATTCCCTTAACCGCACACGCCAACCTGTGTTCAGTTCATTCCCTTAACCGCACACGCCAACCTGTGTTCAGTTCATTCCCTTAACCGCACACACCAACCTGTGTTCAGTTCATTCCCTTAACCGCACACGCCAACCTGTGTTCAGTTCATTCCCTTAACCGCACACGCCAACCTGTGTTCAGTTCATTCCCTTAACCGCACACGCCAACCTGTGTTCAGTTCATTCCCTTAACCGCACACGCCAACCTGTGTTCAGTTCATTCCCTTAACCGCACACGCCAACCTGTGTTCAGTTCATGCCCTTAACCGCACACGCCAACCTGTGTTCAGTTCATTCCCTTAACCGCACACGCCAACCTGTGTTCAGTTCATTCCCTTAACCGCACACGCCAACCTGTGTTCAGTTCATTCCCTTAACCGCACACGCCAACCTGTGTTCAGTTCATGCCCTTAACCGCACACGCCAACCTGTGTTCAGCTCATTCCCTTAACCGCACACGCCAACCTGTGTTCAGTTCATTCCCTTCACCGCATCACCTCTGGTGGTAAGTGTTTGTAGCCTACACATCCCTTTCCTAGCCTCAGGCCTCTACTGATGGAGGAACAAAACTGTCACTCCTGAAACGTAAGTAAACAGACAGGACACATCCACCCAAAGTGTTTCTACATTTTTTGTGTCAGCTTCATCTTAAAGCAATTTGTTTTATTTTGCTCTAGCTACCTCTCCTCTCCCTCTCTTCCCCCCAATGCTGGGCTGTTTCAAGTTACAGTGGAATTTTCCCCATCGACTTTCATTTGGCATAGCCATAACAGTTGTTGCCATGGAAAGTCTATTGTGACACTAGCATTTCAGGTAATGAGCGAGAAGATCTGTTTTCCGCTGGCTGATTACAGGCAGTAATTAAGACACTGATCCCGCAATTGGGTGGAGGCAGGTATCTCGTGCCTGGAATGCATCCTCTCTATCTCTCCTTCAGAAGACACCTACACCTACATCAAACAGAGATATGCACAACAATTTGATAAAAACATTGGATTGAAACTGGAGCCTGGTTTGATGTCTATTTAGCTTTGTGTGTATTATAATATACTCACAGTACACATAAAATAAATAAATGTGTATTTTAGTTTTTGGTATAAAAGAAAAGACTAAAACCACCATGAATTAATTCTAAAAATATATATACATTTAGGAAATATGTTCACCAAGTATTCCCATGAAGATGTGCAGAAAGAGCTCATGGTTTTCCCCTCATTGAGGTCCTATTGATGGGTTTAAACAGAATTAACAAGTCTTTGTGATTATAGCATTTGGCATTACTGAAATGTTGACAGGTTATTTAGCAGCTGTTGCCATGTTGTAGAGCAATGTGATCAATGTTTGATTATGTAAATGCGAGTCTCTGTGCAATTTTGCACCATTTCAACAGCAATCTGTGATCGTGTGGCAATGTAATCAAGGTATGAAATTATTGTTATTTTCTAATACAATCTCTTTTTTGGGGCTTAGTTGTGGTCCAAGTTATTATAATTCAATTCCAGCCACCTAACCATCCACTCCAACAAAAATCATGCCATGGCTGAATCTAGTTGCCTACCCTTGTTCTAAAGACTGATGTTGGAAATCAACGTAAACTAAATGAGCTGTGTGTCTTAGTCTTTCTCCACTCCTTTGTCACACAAACACATTATCTCACTTCTCAGTTGCAGTGGCCAAGACAACTTTCTGGCTGACGATGACTCATCACAGCACTTATTTAAAAGACAGCTATGTGTTTTTGACAAGACCTAATATTCAAACTGTCAGATATCTAATTTCCTCTGTACTCTGTCTGAGTGTTTCTGCTGCTACCCAGAGACAAAAATTACATAAAATGTAAAACAAGATGGACATGCTAGAATAAATGAAGGTTAAATCAAATAAAATAATGTCTGTCGTTACAAATTCCTTCTACTAATATATTCTGTTTAACCATCTTGAAAACGAATGAACAAATAGTGTTTTCTACTTTTGTATTCCGCTTTGAACCCGTTTGTTTGTCGTATTGTTTGTGAGCAAGGCTGTTACAACTTTTAAAAAAGCTTTTCATTACATGATGACACTGATGTGGTTGTCGCCACTGAAGCATCAAGGTTTGCTTGAGAATTTTTTTTTCTTAGCTCTTTGTAAGAAGTAGAGAACCCACGTTATCATACTCACCTTCACAGGCTGTCTCTGCATCCGTCTGGGAGTTAGTGTTATAGCACTGTGTAGGTACTAGGCAGGCAGATTTCTTTGAACACACTTAGGGACACCTTGGGAAAGCTTGTAAGTAAAAGTCTGATGCCTGCTTGGCTACATCAAAGTAAATACATGATTATGCAAATGAAATGCTATTCACCAGCTATTGGTTGAGATCAAATGTGTGAAGGTGTGGCAGAGGTGTGTCTATAGACACGCCCTATTCTGACCTTGACTTAATTCCCTAATATCTCCACCATCTTTACACGTTAGGAAACTATGAATAAGGTTTAGCCAACCTACCGGTCCTAAGTGGAACATCATCTACTTTTTTTTCCCCAATAGAAATAACACCATTCTTCATGCACTATCATTTACTAATTGATAAGAGCTATTGGTAAGAGCTAGGTAAATGAACAAGCCATTTGGATAAGGAAATTGTAAATATAAATTACACTTGTTTTACATATATTTTACGTTATAATCGCTGGAGACAAATATAAAAGCAGTCATAAATCAGCAAACGGAAGCATATCAACATATCAACTTTCCTACAGTAAAGTTTATGAAATTATTTGTCATTATTTAAATTGTATGGCCTTTTAACTTGGAGGGATGGGCACTCTCCAATGTCTTAATGATAGGCTACCCTGACCTTCTCTGTCTCCTTTTTCTATCATGTTAAATATTAGCCTCTATCAGTATCGACCGTCAGTTGGCTTAATAACCACACATATTCAACTGACAATTTACTGTTAGTTCCCCTCAGTTGGTATAGCCTACATTATCATTCCATTTACTGTTAGTTCCCCTCAGTTGGTATAGCCTACATTATCATTCCATTTACTGTTAGTTCCCCTCAGTTGGTATAGCCTACATTATCATTCCATTTACTGTTAGTTCCCCTCAGTTGGTATAGCCTACATTATCATTCCATTTAGTTACATTGTTTCGTTTACCTTCGTTTTCTTCCCCTGTAAATGCCGTCACTGCCGTGTGGCTGTTGCTGTGAGGATCATTAATAACAGTTGACAACGTAAAAAAAATGACATGTAGGCTAATTAACATTTTATTGCAGTGGGCTAAATCAGGGTCACACAGAGTGATGCTTGGTAGTCTTAAACAAATCTACTTTGAAACAAAAGTATACACCTCACACACATGGTTATGGACATTAACAAAATAATAAACCTGTACACCACATTTTAGTTTTTTTTTTTTCAAATGATGAAATGATGAAAATATTAACATTACACCCATGAGGCCGAAGAGGGCGTTTTTGGTCATTGACTGCAGGAAAGAGCTACATCATTATGGAACGGAGTGCAGACCAAACCGTAACAGTTTGAACAGGATGATTAGTGCAGGCAATAGATGAAGATATAGTCTACTATCGTATACTATTCTCCCTATTATAATTATATGTACACTAATCTTCCAAAATTAACATGAATTTAAGAACTGAATATGGTGCCTTTAAGGATGAAACAAACCACTGTATTATTGATTCTTCTATATATTTAGTATGTAAAGGCCTACCAAACCTGTTTTTTATGATTCATATATACTTTCCTAAACCTAAATAATCGACAAGATCAGAGTATTTTTTTCTACATTATAGAATAATAGTGAAGACATCAAAACTATGAAATAATATTTGAAGAATCTCAAATATAAAATACACTTTGATTTGTTTAACACTTGTTGGGTTACTACATGATTCCATATGTGTTATTTCATAGTTTTGATGTCTTCACTATTATTCTACAATGTAGAAAATAGTAAAAATTAAGAAAAAACCTGGAATGAGTAGGTGTGTCCAAACTTTTGACTGGTACTGTATTTAAATGGGTGCTCCCGAGTGGCACATCGGTCTAAAGAACTGCATCTCAGTGCAAGAGGAGTCACTACAGTCCCTGGTTCGAATCCAGGCTGAATCACATCTGGCCGTGATTGGGAGTCCCATAGGGTTGTGTACAATTGGCCCAGTGTCGTCCGGGTTTGGTTGAGGTAAGCCATCTTTGTAAATAAGAATTTGTTCTTAACTGACTTGCCTAGTTAAATAAAGGTTAAATAAATAAAATAGATGGCTTTCTTTCATTGTTCCCTAATATTCTAAACTCGTTCTAGTGAGTTTGTCAACTAAATTTGAACTACAAAGGACACCGTATTTAAAGAGATGGCTTAAGATAAATGAACTGAAAACCCTATTGAATGAAAACTCCACAAGAATAGATATTGGCCAGTAAGTGGGAGGATTTTTAGCAGTTGAATGAAATGTATTACACAACTGAATAAGGTAACTCTGAATACCAAATACTGAGAAGTGCGTAGGGAAGACGTGTAGGAAAGGTGAACATTTCCTAAGTCTGAATAAGTCCCTTAAGGAACAGTGTGCTACCAGCAGAGCATCACATTCTGTGTTCTTTCATGGAGCTACCAGAAGGAGTGTTATCCAAGCGAGGGCATTATGGATTTGTATCTCAGTTCTCTGTTGAGTTCCTCCGTTGCTCCAGTAAGGGAGTTATTGCCTCAGTTAGAATCCTAGTATAAATGATTCACAAAATGTATTCAGAGATGCTACTCAAGCTATTCTGTGTTCCACTACATGATATAGTTTCTCTAGGAATACAATAAACCTAGATACAAGTGTAATACCTATTTTCTATGACCAGGCGTAGGTTGAGTTTATGCTATTAAATATTGTTCTAAAAATACTGTATGTGTTTTTGAACAGGACAAATTGATTGGGAGCTCAGTGTAGCCTAGGACAAGCCATGCCTCAAGATGATACTCTATTAGGGTCGTTCACATCATTTTACATGATTTCATAAAGAGAACATGTTCAACTTCATAAAAAACATGTTTTCCCATCTCAAGAGGTTAAATAACAAAATGACTATAGTAAGTGCCTGTTTAGTGCCAAATAAAGTACCAGCGTTGACGATTTCATTTGAAATCAGCCATAAATATCCTTGTGACAGGAGGAATGGAAGCTTGTTGTGTGCAACAGGAAGGTTCAATTGAATGCAAGATTCCCCAAAACATTTCAGTTGTTTAAACATTTCTAGCCTGTCTATCTATGGGCAACAGAATTGACGTGTTATTCTCGACCCGTACAGTTTTCCACCACAAAACACTAGAAAATGGCCAAAAAGAGTAGAACCAGCTCACCTGCTTTTTGAACTATTATTTTACTATTAGATGTTCAATGTTTATTTATGGGTTTTTTTTTATGAATAATTTCACCATATAAAAACGAGAGTTAAGTTCATGTAACAGAGTTATTCTCTATATTATGGCAAATCATTTAATATAACAGGGTTTTAAAATTAAATTTTGGTGCACAATTTCTACTTAAAATATCAAAGGGACACAAAATGGAGTAATTTCATGGAACGACCCATCACTGTTGCAAATCCACAAAGGACAGAGTGACAGGTGCTGGTTTATGCTTGTTGCTCTCATCGCTGTGGTGTGATGCATCTCTTTAGGAGACAGCCGCCTTGATGCAAACAAGTGCTAACTAAAAATAACACAGCGCACATTTTCAAAGACGAAAGGCAGAACATCATTTCTTTCCTGTTTAATATCTGTTTCTCAAACGGCTTTTTTTTCCTATTTTGCTGTTGTTATTGCCAAGGAGGAGTAATGTTGAGCTCTCTGGCTCAAACAGATTGTAGACTAAAGGGTTTAGACTCCTGACCTTACAGATTGCCACATATAAAGTTAGAGACGGAAGTTGTGTCTGGGAGGAAGGATATCGAAAAAAGCAAACATGATTACTTACCGGATAGTTATCTTTGAAGGAATTTAATGGTCAAAGTATATCTACAGGTTGGTTGAAAATATGCTTCTCTGTAACTCAGGGCTCTATTTTCGTCTGGTGTTAAGTGTCAAATGCAAACTCGTTGACAGTTTCGACTTGTAAAAGCCAACGCTCTTCTGTTTTCCAACCTTTGCGCCAGGATTGATAATTTACCTGTCTAACATCAGCTTGCTTGCGCTGAGGTGGGAGAGGTGGAAATATTTGAGGTGTGTCCTTACAATACGTGTGCCAATATTGCCAGTTTCAGTTAGCAATCACATTGTCATATGATGCAATAGCATCATAAGATTGTAAATACCAAAATATAGATTTGGGGTGGAGTTTTCCTGAATGTGTTATCGCTGTGTTTCATCTAATAGCAAAACCAGGTCCTAGATTGCAGTTGAGATTACATTAAAAGTAGCGGTGATGTAGCCTCTGTAAGATGGTTCCATTAGGTTTATAAACATTATATTTGGGAGCATTATAACGGTGAGTGGACATTCTCTTAATATTGGATCTATTTCCAGCTCATAGGAAAAGTTTGGATATGCGTAAACCCTCCATAATCTATGTTGTTTTAGGCCTAATATTATATGCCCACGGGGAGCAATTATGGTATCTGTAACTGTATTTAGCGTTTACTGTATTTAACTGTAAATTGTTGTTTTGTTTTATTCTAATTTGATTAGGATTAATCACTGTCTTTTTAGGTATTGTCAATAGTGAGTATAATCTTGCTTTTTGACAACTTTTGGTATGGCTCAGACATAATTAATTTTACAGTAGGCCTATATCAGTGTGAATGCTATGTTTAACAACATATGTCCATATTAAAGCCATGCAATTAATGTGGATTGCAAATATGGGATTGGCCTACATTTTGTTAATATGTTTCTGTAGACTATTTAACAAATGAGACTATAAATGACTAACATTCAAAATGGAATTGATAACAACACAATACATAAAAGACTGTAAATACACAACTTGAAGTAACCAGGATTCAACACACCTAGAACTTGTTTATTCATCAAAAACACAGCCCTCTGCACCAGTGCCAGTTACTGCAGCCATAATTCCTGCTGTTAATATAGTTCAAATATTTCTGACACACCCTTAGACCAGTGGAGGCAGCTAAGGGGAGAATGGCTCATAATAATGGCTGGAATGGAGTAAATGGAATGCAATCAAAACGTGATTTTCATGTGTTTGATACCATACCATTCACTCCATTTCAGTCAGTATTATGAGCTGTCGTCCACTCAGCAGCCTCCACTGCCCTAGAAATATAATGCTACCGCCAGTGCTAAGATTTACCATTGCGTTAGGTTTGTTAAAATGCAGCCCTCAATGACTTATTACATTTGGAATAATTCTATAGCTACCAGTGGTGTAAAGTACTTAAGTAAAAAATACTCGAAGGTACTACTTAAGTACTTTTTTCTTTACTTTACTATTTATATTTCTTACAATTTTTACTTTTACTTCACTACATTCCTAAAGAAAATTATGTACTTTTTACTCCATACATTTCCCCTGACACCCAAAAGTACTAATTTTGAATGACTAGCAGGACAGGAAAATGGTCTAATTCACACATTCACACAAGAGAACATCCATGATCATCCCTACTGTCTCTGATCTGGAGGACTCACTAAACATATGCTTAGTTTATAAATGATGTCTCTAGCTACGGAATTTGAAATGATTTATACTATATTTACAACCAAATACTTTTAGACTTCTACTCAAGTAGGATTTTACAGGGTGACTTTCACAATTAATTGAGTAATTTTCTGTTAAGGTATCTTTACTTTTACTCAAGTATGACAATTGGGTTCCTTTTCCACCACTGATAGCTACTTACCATAATGTTTTACAGAAAACCCATGGCCCTATATAAACAACAATTTATCCATAGGGTTTCAATCCTTTTCCTCAAAGGCAAAGATCAAACATATATGAATGAATCTTCTAACTGTGCCATCTGCTCTCCTCCCAGGGACCAAAGCCAAATAATACCCGGGTACAAAAGTCTGCTTCCCTGTATCTCCCATAATCCTTCTCTCTCCCAGCTCTGCAGTAGCTGGAGGTTGAAGGTTATGTATCCTTCCTCTTCTGTGGTCATCTCTCGCCGCCTTGATAAATATTTCCCCCCCCCCTTCAGCCATTAGACCCCTGCCAGCTCAATCCATGCCCTGCAGAGACCAATGTGCCTTGATAAATGTGCCCTATTATGCTGATAAATTAGTGGCTTGTCTAAGCTTTCTGCAGTGCTCTGTTGCTGGTGGCAGGGTGCCTGTCATTACCCCAACTAAATGCTTTTTTACATTTAAAAAAACACATAAAATAGCAAGGTAAGATTAGAAACAAAATAGAGTCAGTCACATGCTGACATGGCGTTTGGACATGTTGATATAAATTGAGGGGAAAAAATGGAAATACACTTGAAAGACTAACGTTACCAAACAGGGTTTCCTTCTGCCTGCTTTCTGTTCATTTAATGCCCACTGCCATTCATGTGTTTTGATTTCATTAGGGGCTAGATTGAATCAGATCTGCCTTAACCCATGATAACCAGCAACTGCATAGCATAAAATTGATTTTACTTAGGCTATGTTGGAGGTGTAACTGAGCTGGAGCTGTCAAACCGGTGAGCGGCTGCTCTTGTGGTCATTGTCACAAAGCCACACCCGTCTCACCCACATTAGAAGTTTAGAATGAGAAAGTGTAGGCTACATAAAAATAATGACTCTCAAATGTAATATAATTAAACAAAAAAACAAGGATTTCTATCAGCCTAATCAAGGTGTAGATTGCATCTCACATTCCAGTGTTTGATTTCTACTAATGCAACTCTGTGCATCCAATGGCAATGACCCCGATAGGTATAATGTAGGGAGCCGCTCCAACACAGTTACATCTCTAAAACAACACTCAACAGAAACAATTATATGCTGCGCAGTTGTTGGTTATCACGGGTAATGGCAGATCTGATTGAATCTAGGCCTTATAATATGCCATGTTTTGCTGTGTGTAAAATGTGAATTCCTTGGTGAGTGACTTGTTGTCAACAAAAAGAATTGCTATTGACTTTGTGGTTGTTAGTATTAAATCAATTTATATCATTCAGTTCTACACAGTCCATGACATATTATTGGTTTGCATCTCACCATATTCTCCCTTAACACCATCATGGATGTTTTAACTCTTACCTCCTGAGTCTGTAATCCATTATGTACTGCAGTAATATTTCATACTGGTAAGCATACCGTAATCCTGTATTATTCACCACTGAGAATCCTCTAAGGCAATTACGAAAAAACATTTGCATATGGTAAACATCCGGAGAGAAGCGAGGGGGGAAAAAGCCAGACAATAAAAAAACACTGAACACTCAGTAATATTAAATGTTGACCTGGACGTAAACGGCGCTGGTGGCCAACTCCTATGTATTAGTTTGTGCGTGTGTGAACATAGGGTCAGTGAGAGGACATGGGACGGTGGAGGAATCTGCCAAAAGGAACAGGGAGATGAGCCCGTCTTCTATTGCTCAAGTAGGGTAATACTATGCGGTTGTTCTAGGGAAGTCAGCTCCTAAAACATGACTGTACTGAGATGGTGGCCCTCATCAGGTCCTCTGAGAACAATGACATGTAAAATAGATTCCTCTCTCCCTGCACATAACATCCATTACTTGACCGGATGTTACCATGCTGCAATAGAATAATTGACTGCATTGCCAGCTTTGTAATACTTGGACAACATAATAAATCACAATGTATTCAAGAGAGCATCCCCATCCACTCAACTCCCAGCCCCAGCACTTTTCTCTTTCTCTTTCTCCTCCTCTTGTTGTTTGCCTCTCAGTGAAACCATGGGCAGCATCACACAGCAGTAAAGGTCAGGAGAAAATCACTGTCGGAATACAGAGGAGGCATCTGACCAATCAGCCCCAAGCTGTGTGCCATTTGCTCCAGATTAAAACTAGGGAGCTGTGTGCAGTCAGGTAAGAGAGGCTGACCTGGTGGACAGCTGCACAATACCCTTTTATGTTTTGGGGTTTACAAAGTATGTGCAGTGCTAGGAATGAACTGACTTCTTTCTTTTGGAGGCCATTTCCAGAGCATGGTTTCACTATGATCAGGCATACATCTCAAAACATAACTGGAAATAAATCAGTTTGTATCAAAAGCATTTTGATTAGTTTGTGTGGATATTTGAAGGCCAAACAGACTGGTGCATCACTTGATTAACATCTATGGTGACTTGAAAATATTTGTACTGTAATTAGGCCTACATACACTGAGTATCTAAACATTAAGAACACCTGCTCTTTCCATGACAGACTGACCAGGTGAATCCAGGTGAGTGCTATGATCCCTTATTGATGTCACTTTTTAAATTCACTTCAATCAGTGTAAATGAATGGGAGGAGACAGGTTAAAGAAGGATTTTTAACCTTTGAGACAATTGAGACATGGATTGTGTGTATGTGTGCCGTTCAGAAGGTGAATGGGCAAGACAAAATATTTATGTGCCTTTGAATGGGGTATGGTAGTACTGTTGGTGCCAGGAGCACCGTTTTTTGTCAAGAGCACCGGTTTGTGTTTTTTTATGCTCAACAGTTTCCTGTGTGTATCAATAATGGTCCACTGCCCTAAGGATATCCAGCCAACTTGACACAACTGTGGGAAGCATTGGAGTCAACATGGGCCAGCATCCCTGTGGAATGCTTTCGAACCTTGTGGAGTCTGTTGTAGGCTGTTATAAGGAACCATGAGTTGTTTTAAAGTGTTGCCAATGTATGACTAACACCTGTTTACATGGTTATGTCTTCATTCTGACGATAATGTCTGAACTGCTTTTGCGTGGCAAAAAATAAATCGCCACTTCTATGAATGATGTAATTGCTCCATACTTAACATATCCTCTGAGGGTATATAATCATTGGATTGAGAGGCAAAAGATGTCATGCCTCTTGCCATGAAAGCAACTGCAAGCTGGACTGTAAACAGTGCTGTCGTATTCTTCCAGCATGCTGATATGTTGATGTGTGGACGTATATGAACTGACAGTACTATATTGCCCGAAGGGATTACAGAAATGAGAGACTGTTATAGGATTTTATGAATAATGACTAAATAATGTTTACATTTGATGCAGGATTGTAACTAACATAATTCTACCCTGTCTAACAAATAATGTTTCTACATAGGCAAAGAGGAAGTGTTAACAGACTAATTGTGACAGACAACTTGTGACCACTGTGAAACCGATAAGGTGGGGAGAAACCGTTAGGCTTGCAGTAGATTATGCAACTTGTGGTAGCATATGATAAGCAATATGTGTGTGTTGGAATGGACTTTTGAAGCAGCTTTGTCCTTGTCGGAGAGGAGGAGGGACATTCAGGACGCTATGACGCTATGTGTGATATATAAACTAATGTACATGTGATTATGATCCGAGCTCTCGGGAATAAACGTTATTGATTCATTTTGAGACTGATCTTTGTCTATTTCATGCAAATAAGAACCTTACAAATTCTTAGAAACGGACAGTGTTTTACTTTGTTATAATTGAATTGAACATAAAGGAATTCAATTCCTCTAACAGAGACTAAGCTTAGTATTTATGAAAATGTGCTTATTTTCTTCTCACATAATCAGTTTTAATATTTGTAGTTGATATTTCCTAATTGCTTCTCTGAAATTAGGAGTTTTTCTGCTGCTTCATTCAGAATATGTTTAACTACATATACAATACCTGTTGAGCTACTGTACGGCACAATAATATTCAGAGACCATCATTGGTGGGTTAGGGTTAAGGTATCAACAACTAGAACAGAGGAACAACGCGGTGAACGTTTTAATCTTTAAATGTATTTATTTTAGATTTCATCATCAAAATTTTTACAAAACATTTTCTGACAATAATATACTCAACGAAAGAGCCATATTTTGCGTTTGGACCAGGTCTCCACAAAACCGCTTTAGGTCTGAGTACATAAAAATAAAATATAAAAACCCAAACAACAACAAACCAACTACAGAAGAAAACAATGCAGCGTATATTTACATCCCACAGAAATCAATGCCCTCCTTAGGAGATGGATGAGAGGGAAAAGCAGGAAGTCCCATGGAAATATCAAGGAAAGAATAAGAGGATATTGGTGGGATGGGAGAGTGTGGAGAAGCGTGGAGCAGGCAAGGAGAAAAATAATATGATAATATTGTTTTCTGTCAGTTTTACTATACGTTCACATCTCTACATTGACTGTGGCAGTAAAATGGAGTCTATATGAAAGTAGTGTTCCTTGTTTTCTGTTAACAGAAATCCAATTAGGGGTGTAAACATGCTTTGTCAGACCAAAATATTGCCTGTTTCTCTAACAGAGCTTAATGGTTATTCTTAGATTTTACTCGGCCCTTTGGCATAAGCGATGGTTACAAACCAGGGTCAAGACCATGGGGATTAAAGTTAAAGACTTACAACTAATATGTAACAGCATGGAACAATAGAAATCAATGGGGAGGTAAAAGACTGGCCTGAACATCCGTAATGGGACATTGATTCAGGGGAATTACAGGGATGTAAGAGCTCCTCCTACTGTCCTGTGTGCCTCAGGTCTCCACATGCTCTGGGCCCTATAGAGGCCCTCTGCTGTAACTGTATAACACCCCAGTGTTGGTCTCAGAGATGGATGGGAGGGACTAGAAAAGACGACCCAAAACCACATCTGGCTGGGAATACATTTTTCAAATCTATTGATCACTTAGAAGCCATTGAAGCTCTGTGGTTGGCCTCAGGTGAACTGGATGGGGGATGTGTTGTGTTGATGGCAGGGAGGCTGAGGTGCTGCAGAGCCCGGAGCCATGGTGAGATGGGCCAGGTTTAAGACACCACAAACTTGGTGTGCACCAGCAGTGACGGAGCCTGGGCAACAAAAGCCATGGTACATCAGCAGCAGATGTTAGGCCCTGTGGGGAAGTTGCAGAGTACAATGATGAGACCGCTCACTGCATCCTCAGCCATGTGCACCAGGCGTGATAAGACTGCACACAGCCAAGGTGTGGAAGGATTTAAGAGATAGGCAGGTGTCTGTGTGCCGCCTCCTACATGTTTACTATCAATGTGTAGCAAGGTGTTAGGATAGCATCCCCTGGTGTGCATGGGACACGGAACCTTTGTTTTAACCAAATACAGTACAATCCCCTTGTTCTTACCCCTTTCCTTAATTTCTGTTCCCCCCCCCCCATTCCCCCAAGCGATTTGCATTTAACCATTCCTCTGAGCATAAACAAGGAAATATGAAAGGCTTCCCTGCAACACTTCAGACCTTCATTCAGCCCCCCTTCAGCAAAATCTGTTCCCAGCAGGGATTTGAGCCCAGACTCAGAGGGTGGGGGTAGAGGGGAAAACAGAAACAAAATAAACAAAGCAGAGGAAATCTGGGCTAGCACAGATGTTCCTGAAGTTCAGTCCCGGTGCTGAAAGCCCCCATACAGTACGGCATAAGAAAAATGGGCCAAAAGACTAGTTAGTGCTGATCATGGATGTAGACAATGGTAAACCGATTACTTATTAGCCACTAATTTAATTGTGATCACAATGTGTTAATTTCACCTTCCAATTACATATTGGGGTGAAATCGCGTTGAACGCTGTTGGACTGCTGTTAAGAGATTACTGCTCAAGGAAACATATTGATGAAGAAAACTAAATAATGAAGACTGGTCTAGAAACGTATTACCAGGATAGAAGAGGAAAGCCTCTCTCTGGGGTATAACCTCATCCAACAAAAGCCTCTTTCTCTGCAATATGCATACAGACTGCATGGAGAATGGAGGGCCCATTGTGCTAGAGCAATCTACTCTGGAGAGGAATGGCTATGGAGGGCTCAGTGAACAGCTTGCTTGAGAGAAACCAAAGTGACCAGTGTGTGTGTGTGTATGTATGTGTGAAAACATGTCTTTGTGATTCTAGGGCATGTCAAACAGGAAAGATTCTCCATACTTTCTGTTTCTAGTTCAGTGCACACCCTCATATCAGGATGTGGTTTCCCTAATAGTCAGCATGCGGGAAATAATTAGAATGTTATAAAAACAGGTTCACCAAAGTCACCAAAAACAGACATGAGATCCAGGCCAGGGAGATAGCAGGGGGCAGGGGAGGTATCAGATCCAGGTCAGGTTGATGACAGGGGGCAGGGTAGGTATCAGATCCAGGCCAGGTTGATGGCAGGGGGCAGGGGAGGTATCAGATCCAGGTCAGGTTGATGACAGGGGGCAGGGTAGGTATCAGATCCAGGCCAGGTTGATGGCAGGGGGCAGGGGAGGTATCAGATCCAGGTCAAGGAGATGGCAGGGGGCAGGGGAGGTAGCAGATCCAGGCCAGGGAGATGGCAGGGGAGTTAAGAGATCCAGGCCAGGGAGATGGCAGGGGAGGTATCAGATCCAGGCCAGGGAGATGGCAGGGGGCAGGGGAGGTATCAGATCCAGGCCAGGGAGATGGCAGGGGAGTTATGAGATCCAGGCCAGGGAGATGGTAGGGGGCAGGGGAGTTATGAGATCCAGGCCAGGGAGATGGCAGGGGAGTTATGAGATCCAGGCCAGGGAGATGGCAGGGGAGTTATGAGATCCAGGCCAGGGAGATGGCAGGGGAGTTATGAGATCCAGGCCAGGGAGATGGCAGGGGGCAGGGGAGTTATAAAGAGTAAGGCAAGATGTTGATAGAACTTAGAGTGAGACATTTGCTCAACATTTATTACAATTTAAACTCAAACCAGTACTGCAGTCAGAAACCATTTTGAGTAAACCGACAGTTTTTATGTAATATGTGGGGCATATCTGAAAAAACCTCTAGATCATGATATCATTATAAGAGCATTATTTCTGTGTTTGCTTAGGGGTTGGTAAATTATTAAATGAAAAAAAAAGTTATCATGGCACAACAAAAAACTTTTAAAAATAACTTGTGTCGAAAGAATGACTTGTACAAAGAACATGGGGGTGAGAATGAAGTAATAATAATAGCAACCACGGTTATTTGAAGCTTGCTATGAAAAATACTCTACTACAGGCCAGACACTTCAAATTATTGACACTTCAAATCTTTATGTTAGGGCTTCCAATATCCCTGTCATGTGTGGTTCTGGTAGGGGGTGTGACCATGAGAAATGAGTAATAACCTCAGTGATAGACTATCTCTGCAAGAATGGTGACTTGGTGGAGGGACGTGGTGGAGGGACATGATGGAGGGACATGATGGAGGAACGTGGTGGAGGGACGTGGTGGAGGGACGTGGTGGAGGGACATGATGGAGGGATGTGATGGAGGGACGTGATGGAGGGACGTGATGGAGGGACGTGATGGAGGGACATGATGGAGGGACATGATGGAGGGATGATGGAGGGACGTGATGGAGGGACATGATGGAGGGACGTGATGGAGGGATGGGATAGAGGGATGTGATGGAGGGATGTGATGGAGGGTTGTGATGGAAGGATGTGATGGAGGGACGTGATGGAGGGACGTGATGGAGGGACGTGGTGGAGGGATGTGATGGAGGGACGTGATGGAGGGACGTGATGGATGGACGTGATGGAGGGACGTGATGGAGGGATGTGATGGAGGGATGGGATAGAGGGATGTGATGGAGGGATGTGATGGAGGGATGTGATGGAGGGTTGTGATGGAAGGATGTGATGGAGGGACGTGATGGAGGGACGTGGTGGAGGGACGTGATGGAGGGACGTGATGGAGGGACGTGATGGAGGGACGTGATGGAGGGACGTGATGGAGGGACGTGATGGAGGGATGTGATGGAGGGATGGGATAGAGGGATGTGATGGAGGGATGTGATGGAGGGATGTGATGGAGGGACATGGTGGAGGGACATGATGGAGGGACATGATGGAGGGATGTGATGGAGGGATGGGATAGAGGGATGTGATGGAGGGATGTGATGGAGGGACGGGATGGAGGGATGTGATGGAGGGATGTGGGAGCAGTTAGAAACATATTCATCATTAAAACAAGGAGAGCAGAGCAAATGGTGGGAATCATCACCTCCCTCCCAAAGCCATCTTCAGGACAGACTCCCTTCCTCACACTGGTTCGTGGATAAGGCTCCTCTTCTGGCCACAAGCAGTTTGTGTTTCAGAAGAAGTGAAATATGTAACTTTTTTCTATATTTACAAGACACATAAGTCCAGATGGATTTTGTCCGTTTGATTGAGTATTTTATAGAATTTCTTGACATCTTTGATCATCTCAAAAAGTGTCACTTTCGCTCCCAGGTCAAGAAACATCACAAAAGCATATCCCCCCCCCCCTTTCCAATCCATATCCCGGCCCTTACCTTCTCCTGTGGCAGGCCAGTGATGACCACAGACAATTATCCAGACAGATACAAAAATTACCATAGCATGTTGTTATTTGGACATGGGGAGTATTGGAGGGTGGGGGATGCCGGTTGAAAGCAACCACAACAAATGTTCAAGTCCATCATCAACTCCATCAATCAATGGTTAAGGATGTCCAATAGTGGCCATGGGTGACAGAGAGAGTGTCCACATTCATCTGGTTAGAGTCCGAACACTGTCAGGCACACTGGCTGGCAAATGGCTGTGTTGTTAACAGGCAATATCCATCCCCAGTGGCAGTTCACCACAGTCAGTGAGTTCATCTGGAGGTCGAAGGAACATCAACGTGTCAGCCAGTCCAACAAGCCCCCACGAGGCACTGGGCTCTGTGTCTGCACTGTCTCTGAGGGAGTAGTGGGCAGCACAGGAGCAGTACATCACCAACCCACCAGAATACCAACCTACCGGTCACCTCACAAACAGTTACAAGAAAATGAAGCATTGCTTTGAGAAATCAAATATGTCAAATGGCTTGCTAGGCCTTTACAGGTGGTAAGAGATTTCAACCTTCAGTTGACGTCCCTCGAAGGACCTGCAGACATCCTTGTTAACTGCTTTGCCCAATTTGATCAAACTGAGCATCGCAAAGCATTGGCATTTTAAAGAGCTTCATTCTGCCCTAATACTTCACTTCCAGCTATTCCATTTAACGGATTTAATGAGATAGATATCAACCCACGAATTCCCCGGATCATAGAGAGTATAATACATGGTGGGCCAATTCCAGCCAGCTGCCAAATCTCGACAAGCCATTACACATGCTTGCTATATTTTACCTATAGATCGGACTACATCAAATGATCTTTTTGTAATGACAACTTGGCAAACGGAGTAGGCTCCGCAACCATTTACAGACACAGGCCTCGGCAGTCTGCGTAGACGATATCATGTGGTTTGGTTGTACACGTCTGTATACAGGTGGCAGACATACATTTATAAAAAAGTAAACCATCCAAAGCGTGTATTTAATGTGTACCAGTTTGGATGTTTTCAGAAACAAAAAAGTATAAAGAAAACAAATGCTAGTATGTACATCTAAAATAACACATCTTTGGTATGACATGAGCATATGAATAGAACTTAGCACGAGACTGTGACCTCCATGGAAATCATACAATGCTCCACTTCTTCTCCCTCGCCACGTCATTCTCCTGTTCAGAAAAATTAGCTCGTTTTAATGAAATAATGATTCCCATTAGATAGCATTATGGCCACTGACTGGCAATTTTAATGGGAATAACAGCAAGCCTTTGAGCTCTGGTAAACATGATTTTGTATCATGATGTTTCTCTTTCTTTATATCTCCCTTATTTCATTTTCCTCCAGAAACCTTGTTTATTGCACATTCCTTTTTCACTCCAAACACAGCGTGAAAGAACTGTCATTATCCATTCCCTGGTGCAGGCACCCTACAATGTTGTCGCTGTATGGGCCAGAGCTGTAACCAAAGCGATGTTAATGTTAACGTGTCATGCATGTTGCATCACGTTTCAAGTTTCCCAAGAGCCAGGAGGAGGGGAGCAGGAGGGCCACTTTGAAGTGTTTGGAAAAATAAAGAGAGATGATAGCAGAACTCCCAGGATGCATCAGCCTTCATAATGGTCACATTCCGGGTGCCAGATGCCAAAGGCATCTAGCCATGTAAATTGATATTTTTTTGTTTTCTTCTTCTCACCTCCGCCCCCTTGTGGCTTCCCATGCCAATGTGCTAAAAAAGGCCCCAAAGAACCACTCCGCTCCATTGCCCTCTATTCAAGAGTCATGGTGGATCTGTGGCATCCCCACCCTGCCTCAACTGACAGCCTATCGCTCCAGCTGTTAGCGTCCAAAGGTGAGCGTGGTGGTGCGCTCTGGGGGAGGGAAGGGACCACCGGTGCCCTCGGACGGGACTCTAAGGATAGAGGACGGTGAGCGGGGCCTGGCCCTCACCCCCATGGTGGCAGAGGGCACAGTGGGCAGCGCTACAGTCTGTATGGTGGCCCTCTCGCGTGGCCCCAGCTCCTCCAGGCCCTGTGGGGGGCCCTCGTAGCCCATGTTGAGCCGCAGGGGCTGATGGGCTTGGCAGTAGTCCACGATAGGCTGCTCATACCGGTAGTACGTTAGGGCGCCCATCTGGTGCGGGGCCTGTTTAGAAGAGGGAGGGAGGGAGGGAGGGAGGGAGGGAGGGAGGGAGGGAGGGAGGGAGGGAGGGAGGGAGGGAGGGAGGGAGGGAGGGAGGGAGGGAGGGAGGGAGGGAGGGAGGGAGGGAGGATGACGCAGGGATTGAGAATGGCAGAGGGAGAGAGAGAGAATGTGGGAGAAATTAGGTGGGAGAGGGAGAGGAGGGGCAGAGAGAAAAAAACATCAGAGATGTCAATCTCAAATGCTTCTATTTTTTGTTGAGAGCTCTGAGCACTCTAGATATCAACAAGCAGTTGGGAACAAATAATCATGAATAATTATAATAATATCTACAATTCAAACAAATATTTTTGTCAAACAGTGAGTCGTTTGTCAGAAAACAATAACAATGTGTATCAATTCCCTAAATGAGTCATTCATTTACATTTGAGTCATTTAGCAGACTCTCTTATCCAGAGTGATTTACAGTTAGTTCATTCATCTTAAGACAGCTAGCTGGAACAACCACATATCACAGTCACTTATCGTTCTATATCATTTCAGCAAGCCATGACACCATCTCAGATTATTCTGAAATCTTTTCTGTAGTTAAAAACAGAATAGATGAGCATTCCCGCAAAATTATTTTGCTGACATTTAATTTGATCTCTGGGAAATTAAGCTAATTGATTGTACCCAAATTGGCCCTTTTAATTAAAAGGATTTACATTCAATTATATTTATTATATATTTACATTACATATCAGTATAGTACCCAACACCTGATTTGGACTATTGAGAAAGACATGAGGAAGATCCGTTTCAGATCAAAACATTGTCAACAAAGAGGTGAATTGGGAAGTTGGACAATATGGACGAACACCCCACACACCATGCCACCCACGAACACCCCACACACCTTGCCACCCACGAACACCCCACACACCATGTCCCCCACGAACACCCCACACGCCATGCCACCCACGAACACCCCACACACCATGCCACCCACGAACACCCCACACACCATGCCACCCACGAACACCCCACACACCATGCCACCCACGAACACCCCACACACCATGCCACCCACGAACACCCCACACACCATGTCCCCCACGAACACCCCACACGCCATGCCACCCACGAACACCCCACACACCATGCCACCCACGAACACCCCACACACCATGCCACCCACGAACACCCCACACACGATGCCACCCACGAACACCCCCCACACCATGCCACCCACGAACACTCCACACACCATTCCCCCCACGAACACCCCACACACCATGTCCCCCACGAACACCCCACACACCATGCCACCCACGAACACCCCCCACACCATGCCACCCACGAACACCCCCCACTCCATGCCACCCACGAACACCCCCCACACCTTGCCACCCACACACCCCACACACCATGCCACTCACGAACACCCCACACACCATGCCACCCACGAACACCCCACACACCATGCCACCCACACACCCCACACACCATGCCACCCACACACCCCCACACACCATGCCACCCACGAACACCCCACACGCCATGCCCCCCACGAACACCCCCCACACCATGCCACCCACAAACACCCCACACACCATGCCACCCACGAACACCCCACACACCATGCCACCCACGAACATCCCACACACCATGTCACCCACGAACACCCCACACACCATGCCACCCACGAACACCCCACACACCATGCCACCCACACACCCCACACACCATGCCACCCACACACACCCCACACACTATGCCAATCCCACCCCAACAACTGTCTGACAAGTAGTATGGAGCTGCACTTTGAGTATTGGTTCTTCATCCTATGTAATTTATTTCCGTGCAAATCCGGTGATGTTTTTTTTCCCTGTTCAGAGACATTAGCAATTGAAGTTGCTTGTATTATTTACCATATATTTGTGTGAAAGTACCGGGTGCCACTGTTCCTGCTACTGCCACACCCTTATCCATGATCCATTTTGCTGGTCTCTTGTGTTTATTAAATGTATCACAACATTTTCTTTGCAAATGTGGGTAGAAACACAATAGCTTTTGCTCGATGTCTTTTTACCCAATGTGAGCGTAGCATCTGTCTTATTATACGGTGTACACCACGCTGATTTCTATTTTCAAATAGGCATGCAGCCGTCCACATACATAAATATGTCGTACATAAAAGAGAGGATCAGTGTAAACTGAAGCAGAGATCCATAGAGTCTAGACAACCACAAATGATACAAAATCAGCCACAGACACAGGATGTTCACTGCTGTTACAGCATTCCCCCCTCATTCAAGTACAATGACATAACTCAAAATCACTATGCTCGCTCCATCACCATGTCACTTGTGTCAGTGCCAGAAGCACTCGTCACATTTGGTGCTGTGTCAAGTCTCCCATTCCCCCCCCAACCGGAGCACAGTGCCAAACAAACAGATGAGGGACTTCCAGCGTTTTCCCCAACTCACTGCCTGAGTTCACTGCCTTAACAAAGGCCAATTAGTGGAGGTTGAAAGGTGCCCAGAAACAACAGTGAGAGATGGCAGCAGATGGAATTAAACACATGTGCCTGACAGCGATGATAGACGATCAGATCTTACAATGGCGGCTGTGACAAGAAACAAACAAAACAAACAACAACAACAAATGGGAAGCTAAGAAAGAAAACAGAGAGAGAGATAAATAATTCCAAGGGTGCTGTCTTGTCTGGGAGGACACTGCATCAATTCAGCCCTATAAGTTCTCTAGTCTGTTGGCTGACAGAGCAAAAACAAAATGAGCCTCCTCTTTGGGTAACATGGATTCAAGGTTTATACAAGAGTAGAAGTCATGGACCCAGTCAGTTGAGCAAGATCAGTCATTCAGATAGTTGAGTTACCACAGGCAGAATAGTCCCTAAGTGTGGAATAACAATCAAAGTAGTCGTGCGCAAAGTTAAAGAGATCAGACAGATACAGAACATATAGTCCCACTGAGCTATATTGACTTGATTTGGTGTCTAATGTCTAGCAGGGTTGGGGCCAATTCCATTTTAATTCCAGTCAATTCAGAAAGTAAACAAAATGCCAATTTCCTCATTGAAAAGTACTGAAGAGAATTGGAATTTCAGACTACTTCCTGAATTGACTGGAATTGAAATGGAATTGACCCCAACCCTGTTAAGTCATAGGTTCCAATTCCTGACTAGTCTGACTGGGAACAGACTGGCCTATGTCAATAAATACAGAAAACAAACCAACTGTACAGACTACAGAGAAAGTATGACCTCTTTTCACAAATCTGTCCCTCCCCCCTCTCTCAAATGGACTCCATTAAGCTAGACCTATACTCATTACATTATGTGCACTCAGCGGATTACTCCCCCCTCTCTCTGAGTCTCTGCCCCTCCTCCCTCCTCCCCCCACACACCCCTCCCCCCTATGATTAATTAACGGATATTAACTCCTAACTGTTTCAGTGGATTCTGTCGAAGTGCCAGGGCATAAATCTGCCCAGAATGCTAGGAATGTGTGTGTGTGTGTCAGGGAGGGAGAGAGAGAGAGAGAGAGAGAGAGAGAGAGAGAGAGAGAGAGAGAGAGAGAGAGAGAGAGAGAGAGAGAGAGAGAACCTGTTAACACACACCTGGCGGTCTAGCAGCAACTCCACAGCACTCTCTGG
This sequence comes from Oncorhynchus kisutch, assembly GCF_002021735.2. Lineage (NCBI taxonomy): Eukaryota > Metazoa > Chordata > Actinopteri > Salmoniformes > Salmonidae > Oncorhynchus > Oncorhynchus kisutch. The sequence goes on from NC_034196.2 coordinate 15,143,056, forward strand.
CCTCAGCGTTTTGTGATTGAATTGTCTCCTCAGAGAGGAGTGGAATGGAATTAGGTGTAAATCTCAGACTGATGCGCTTGGTGTGATGAACCAGCTTAATTGGCTTACATTGTTCTTTTTGTTTGTCTCCAAAGAGAGAAAAATGTCCCCATTGGTTAATATTTTTAACAGTGACAGTGCCTCGGGCAAAGACAATGCAAATGGTTCCCTTGGACCGCTTCGCCGAAACACTTTCACTTTGATCCTCTCAGCTCCGCCTCGTCTGTCTGTCTGGGCACTAGGATACTATAGCAAAGGGGAAAGATGGAGAGCGGACCCATACTCATGCATTTGCAATATGACCTTACAGTATGTTTCCAGGTAGTCTCTTAGGAACCAGGATGTGAGAGTGAATCAGAGCCATTGATTCTCTGTGCTCTGGAAGGTCACATTCAGAGAAGTGTATCCATCGCACATGCCTGCTACTCATTACGGATAGCAGTGTGCACAGTGACCGGAAACGCACTGTCATTTGCAGCTGCTAAAAAAGTGGAAAGACATTACCATAATTTATTTCAATGTGATATCTATATTTAATTAAATGTAATTCACTTGTCATGAAAATACTTCACTTACTCTGATTATACGGAATAGAAATAATTGTGTTCCAGAGTGCTGATTTGGTAAGGTACTTATAATGCTATGAGGGGTAAAGCTCTGTTTTCATAATGTGTTTGCAACGTGAGTGATCTCCCTCTCTTTGTGTGTGTGTGTGTGTGTGTCTGCTGAACTGTATGCCTAAATATATCCAATAAAATAAAAATAAAATTGTCACATGCTTCGTAAACTACAGGTGAAGACCAAGAGTGAAATGCTTACTTACGGGTCCTTTTGCAGAGTTAAAGATTTTTTTAAAAGTGACATTAAAATATAAATAACTAGGAATAAATACACAGTGAATCACGAATAACAATAACGAGAAAAATAACATGGCTATATGTGTGGCCTATACACTGAGTGTACAAAACATTAAGAACACCTTCCTAATATTGAGTTGCACCACCCCCTTTTGCCTTCAAAACAGCCTCAAAGCTTTCACCTGGATTCACCTGGTCTGTCATGGAATGAGAAGGTGTCCTTAATGTTTCGTACACCCAGTGTATGTGTGTGTGTCACTGTGTAGGTGCGTGAGTCTGCAACATTAATGTTGTCCTTTCCTTGCGTGCGGGTTTAGATGGCACAGATATTGCACTGGGGGCATCCATGACATGGAGCCCACCAGACAGGTTTTCAGCCCCAGAAAAACAGACGGTGTCTGAGGGGAAGTTTAGCCAAACATCATTACATTTACAAAAACAAAGCATGACCCCAGAGGAAAGCAGCTGCAATCCATGTACGTACAGTCCATTACCGTGTGGCCATTTGCATCTGTGTGTATGTGTGTGCATGTGTGTGTGTGCGTGTGTGTGTGTGTGTGCGTGTGTGTGTGTGTGCGTGTGTGTGTGTGTGTGTGTGTGTGTGTGTGTGTGTGCGTGCGTGCGTGAGTGTGTTTGTTTGTATGTGTATGTGTGCATGCTTGTGTGTCTGTTTGTGTGTATCAAATCATAGCAAATTTTATTAGTCACATGCGCCGAATACAACAGGTGTAGTAGACCTTACAGTGAATTGCTTACTTACGAGCCCCTAACCGACAGTGCAGTTTCAAAAAATACGGATAAGTATAAGCAATAAAAGTAACAAGTAAAAAATAAAAATAACAATACATACGGTACAGAGTCAATGTGTGGGGGCACCGGTTAGTATGTGTGTGTGCCCGTGTATGTGTGTGCGCCCGTGCTAGCTAAGTGAGTGAAGTGAACATTCTGGCATTCCTACTCCATTCCGTAAGCAATCATCATCTGCTGTAAAACAAACCCAACAGTCTAACAAATGACTAAGCTTGTCGTAAGGACCGGATGTTGGGACAACCTTAAGGGCAGTAATTAGCAGGAGACAGCTGGATCAGGTACAAAATAGTGTCCAGTGAAGGTAGTTCCAGGTGAATGACAAAATCCAATGAATATTTACAAAATGAACACTCTCAAAATAGAGGTTTGAATCGAAAACCTAAGCCTCAATCAGGCCTACCTTGCCAAACCAACTATAGCAGATTGGGGTATACCAGGCTATGGACAGCCTCCCCACACAGCTCACATACCAGAGCTGAACATAACTCCAGCTCACATACCAGAGCTGAACATAACTCCTACTCACATACCAGAGCTGAACATAACTCCAACTCACATACCAGAGCTGAACATAACTCCTACTCACATACCAGAGCTGAACATAACTCCAGCTCACACACCAGAGCTGAACATAACTCCAACTCACATACCAGAGCTGAACATAACTCCAACTCACATACCAGAGCTGAACATAACTCCAGCTCACATACCAGAGCTGAACATAACTCCAGCTCACATACCAGAGCTGAACATAGCTCCAGCTCACATACCAGAGCTGAACATAACTCCAGCTCACATACCAGAGCTGAACATAACTCCAGCTCACATACCAGAGCTGAACATAACTCCAACTCACATACCAGAGCTGAACATAACTCCTACTCACATACCAGAGCTGAACATAACTCCAGCTCACATACCAGAGCTGAACATAACTCCAACTCACATACCAGAGCTGAACATAACTCCAACTCACATACCAGAGCTGAACATAACTCCAGCTCACATACCAGAGCTGAACATAACTCCAGCTCACATACCAGAGCTGAACATAACTCCTGCTCACATACCAGAGCTGAACATAACTCCAGCTCACATACCAGAGCTGAACATAACTCCAGCTCACATACCAGAGCTGAACATAACTCCAGCTCACATACCAGAGCTGAACATAACTCCAACTCACATACCAGAGCTGAACATAACTCCAGCTCACATACCAGAGCTGAACATAACTCCAGCTCACATACCAGAGCTGAACATAGCTCCAGCTCACATACCAGAGCTGAACATAGCTCCAGCTCACATACCAGAGCTGAACATAACTCCAGCTCACATACCAGAGCTGAACATAGCTCCAGCTCACATACCAGAGCTGAACATAACTCCAACTCACATACCAGAGCTGAACATAACTCCTGCTCACATACCAGAGCTGAACATAACTCCAGCTCACATACCAGAGCTGAACATAACTCCAGCTCACATACCAGAGCTGAACATAACTCCAACTCACATACCAGAGCTGAACATAACTCCAGCTCACATACCAGAGCTGAACATAACTCCAGCTCACATACCAGAGCTGAACATAACTCCAGCTCACATACCAGAGCTGAACATAACTCCAACTCACATACCAGAGCTGAACATAACTCCAGCTCACATACCAGAGCTGAACATAACTCCAACTCACATACCAGAGCTGAACATAACTCCAGCTCACATACCAGAGCTGAACATAACTCCAACTCACATACCAGAGCTGAACATAACTCCAGCTCACATACCAGAGCTGAACATAACTCCAGCTCACATACCAGAGCTGAACATAACTCCAGCTCACATACCAGAGCTGAACATAACTCCAACTCACATACCAGAGCTGAACATAACTCCAGCTCACATACCAGAGCTGAACATAACTCCAACTCACATACCAGAGCTGAACATAACTCCAGCTCACATACCAGAGCTGAACATAACTCCAACTCACATACCAGAGCTGAACATAACTCCTGCTCATAGGTGAAACAGGTACCTTTATATCTATGGCCCTTCCCTATGGACCAAACCATTAACCATGGAGCTCTTTACCCAAATATGGCATATCAAATCATGTAACAGACATCTTCATTATACCCACATTTACATATTCCATCTAAATAAACATCTGAAACATTCCTAGCTTATCCTCAAAGCGAGAATACTTTCCATGAATGAATACACATTTCATAATAATAGTTCTGCAGGCCAACAGGTGGGAAAACATACTCCTTATGGAGCCACGCACCCATTTTGCCCGGACATGACAGACAAGACATGAAGCTTCGAGACACGCGAACTTCAAACACAGGACGCATTACAATATTTAAATAAACACACTTTTTCTCGTCAGTGTAGCAAGTGCTCATGTGCACCTAAACATCACATCCACTGGGAGGATTGCAAAGTGGTAAATTACTGCATTTAAATGTGAAACTGAAATATGTCACAATGCAACTTGACCAAACATTTCCACTACACATAAATAGCCTTGCGCACAGTAAATACCCATGATACTGACAAAAGTATATATATTTAGGATAAATTAATTACTACATAAAGTATGTGGGGAAACATGAACTCCCTAAACAGCTTATAAGGGGAGTTAATGCACGTTTGTGACCAGAGCTACCGAGTCAGCTTTGTCACAAAACTCTTCACCCAGGCTTTTGGCCCTGTCTACAGAGCTCTGACACCCTCTGTCCTCAGTCATAATTTGTCAGATAGCCCTGGAAGTGGGGCAGAGTTTTCCTTTATCGGTGTGTTATCCACATGTGTGTATTTAAATCTAAGTGTTTCTCTAAACAAGCTGTTACCCTCCTGCTAATTCCTTAATGCACGCCACTCCCTTTATGTGCACTGCAGTATTGATTACAGGTCTCTGACACCACACAAATTAACCGGCTTCACTCCACACATAAGCACACACACACACACACACGCATTGACATACACACGCACATACAGGGCTAAATAAAATGTTCGCTGCCCCCTTCACGCACCAGCATCTGCCCACCGTTGATGCACTGTGTCCTCAGCTGTACAGACACTAGAGGAGGTTCTAAGGACAGATCACAGCAAATGGGCCTTGGAATGTTAGTCAATGCTCAACACGGGTCCCCCTGTACTGCATTCCCAAGTTTTTCTCTTGTACTCCATGCCCTAGTCTTTCACATTCAACACAGAGCATTATTACCGCTGCTATTGATTTCTCTGCTGCGCTTCTGCGGCTGCATGGAAAAGTAGTACGGCTAAAATGGCCAACAACTCAAACCTCTCAGAGTTCGACAGGCTCTGTAGCTGCTACTGGGAATATAAAACACTTGCTTCTCCACTCAGACGGGGAGCAAGAGATTCTGTCGTGACATTTCATGTACTGCTCTTTTAGTCCACAGTTCCTTGCATCGCTCAAGGATAAATCTGTGTCTGCACTGTCCTGACACAGGGGTCAATGACCTTAGATTCATTCATTAGGGAATCTGTCCGTAGACTCTTATATGTTGTTGTTTTTTATTCAATAGAAGGGCTTAGTGTGTTTGCTCATTCAAATCATCACAAGTGTCCCCCATGAATAAGGATGGGGCTTATTCAGTTAACTCAAACACAGGGGATGAGAATTAATGCAAAAAGACAACAGGGTGTCCTTGTAGGTACTTCACATGGCTTTCATTTAGTCTAAGTCAGCATGGGGCTATAAATTCTAGAGTGAGTCATCTATAGTTCATCATGGTAATGCCGGGTTGACCGAAAAGACATACTGTAATAATGAGTAAAAAGCCATCCTCTACACAGTCTGACTGATGCAAACACTCAAACAACAACTGCTAGAATATTCATTCTTATTAAGCAAGTACAATTATTTTTTTAACCTTTATTTAACTATGCAAGTCCGTTAAGAACACATTTTTATTTTCAATGACAGCCTAGGAACAGTGGGTTAACTGCCTGTTCAGGGGCAGAACAACAGATTTGTACCTTGTCAGCTCAGGGGTTTGAACTTGCAACCTTCCGGTTACTAGTCCAACACTCTAACCACTAGGCTACCCTTTCTGGCAAGATAAATAGAAAAACGGGTATAAAGGAAGTTATGGTGAGGTGTTAAGGGATCCCATTAGTTTAATATTTTTCTGCTATTCTTTGTGAATTTAAACTTTCCAGATTACTTGGCCTGAACCCTGGGTGCTCTGTCCAAGTGATGACCACAGGGCAAAATAAGGACTTTGTGGCCAGTCTTGGCTCCACACTAGGCTGTATCTGTCTGAATTTAATCAGAGATATTGGGAAGGAGTGAGCCTGACGTTGTACAGGCTATTAAAGACCTGACTAATAAGACATGTCAGGATGACCTAGGTGACCGCCATCCCAATATACAGAACTTTAACTTACCTAGCTATCTCTGTCCCTGTCTCTTCCTGTCTCTCCCACTCTCTAATATACAGAACTTTAACTTACCTACCTATCTCCGTCCCTGTCTCTTCCTGTCTCTCCCAATCTCTAAATATAAACAAGTCTCTCACCGTTGCCGCCTGCTATAGACCACCCTCTGCCCCCAGCTGTGCTCTGGACACCATATGTGAACTGATTGCCCCCCATATATCTTCAAAGCTCGTGCTGCTAGGCGACCTAAACTGGAACATGCTTAACACCCCAGTCATCCTACAATCTAATCTTGATGCCCTCAATCTCACACAAATTATCAATGAACCTACCAGGTACCACCCCAAAGCCGTAAACACGGGCACCCTCATAGATATCATCCTAACCAACTTGCGCTCTAAATACACCTCTGCTACCAAGGCCTCAGCGATCACTGCCTCATTGCCTGCATCGTAATGGGTCAGCGGTCAAACGACCTCCACTCATCACTGTCAAACGCTCCCTGAAACACTTCAGCGAGCAGGCCTTTCTAATCGACCTGGCCGGGGTATCCTGGAAGGATATTGATCTCATCCTGTCAGTAGAGGATACCTGGTTATTTAAAAAAATGCCTTCCTCACCATCTTAAATAAGCATGCCCCATTCAAGAAATTTAGACCCCGGAACAGATATAGCCCTTGGTTCTCTCCAGACCTAACTGCCCTTAACCAACACAAAAACAACCTATGGTGTTCTGCATTAGCATTGAACAGCCGCCGTGATATGCAACTTTTCAGGGAAGCTAGAAACCAATATACACAGGCAGTTAGAAAAGCCAAGGCTAGCTTTTTCAAGCAGAAATTTGCTTCCTGCAACACAAACTCAAACAAGTTCTGGGACACTGTAAAGTCCATGGAGAATAAGAACACCTCCTCCCGGCTGCCCATTGCACTGAAGATAGGAAACACTGTCACCACCGATAAATCAACTATAATTGAGAATTTCAATAAGCATTTTTCTACGGCTGGCCATGCTTTCCACCTGGCTACCCCTACCCCGGTCAGCAGCACTGCACCCCCCACAGCAACTCGCCCAAGCCTTCCCCATTTCTCCTTCTCCCAAATACAGTCAGCTGATGTTCTGAAAGAGCTGCAAAATCTGGAACCCTACAAATCAGCCGGGCTAGACAATCTGGACCCTTTCTTTCTAAAATTATCTGCCAAAATTGTTGCCACCCCTATTACTAGCCTGTTTAACCTCTCTTTTGTGTCGTCTGAGATTCCCAAAGATTGGAAGCAGCTGCAGTCATCCCCCTCTTCAAAGGGGGGGACACTCTTGACCAAAACTGCTACAGACCTATATCTATCCTACCCTGCCTTTCTAAGGTCTTCGAAAGCCAAGTCAACAAACAGATTACCGATCATTTCGAATCCCACCATACCTTCTCCGCTATGCAATCTGGTTTCAGAGCTGGTCATGGGTGCACCTCAGCCACGCTCAAGGTCCTAAACGACATCTTAACCGCCATCGATAAGAAACAATACTGTGTAGCCGTATTCATTGACCTGGCCAAGGCTTTCGACTCTGTCAATCACCACATCCTCATCGGCAGACTCGACGGCCTTGGTTTCTCAAATGATTGCCTCACCTGGTTCACCAACTACTAATCTGATAGAGTTCAGTGTGTCAAATCGGAGAGTCTGTTGTCTGGGCCTCTGGCAGTCTCTGTGGGGGTGCCACAGGGTTCAATTCTTGGACCGACTCTCTTCTCTGTATACATCAATGATGTCGCTCTTGCTGCTGGTGAGTCTTTGATACACCTCTACGCAGACGACACCATTCTGTATACTTCTGGCCCTTCTTTGGACACTGTGTAAACAACCCTCCAGGCGAGCTTCAATGTCATACAACTCTCCTTCCGTGGCCTACAATTGCTCTTAAATACAAGTAAAACTAAATGCATGCTCTTCAACCGATCGCTGCCTGCACCTGCCCGCCTGTCCAACATCACTACTCTGGACGGCTCTGAATATGTGGACAACTACAAATACCTAGGTGTCTGGTTAGACTGTAAACTCTCCTTCCAGACTCACATCAAACATCTACAATCCAAAGTTAAATCTAGAATTGGCTTCCTATTTCGCAACAAAGCATCCTTCACTCAAGCTGCCAAACATACCCTTGTAAAACTGACCATCCTACCAATCCTCGACTTCGGCAATGTCATTTACATAATAGCCTCCAATACCCTACTCAATAAATTGGATGCAGTCTATCACAGTGCCATCCGTTTTGTCACCAAAGCCCCATATACTACCCACCACTGCGACCTGTACGCTCTCGTTGGCTGGCCCTCACTTCATGCTCATCGCCAAACCCACTGGCTCCAGGTTATCTACAAAACCCTGCTAGGTAAAGTCCCCCCTTATCTCAGCTCGCTGGTCACCATAGCAGCACCCACCAGTAGCACGCCCTCCAGAAGGTATATCTCTCTGGTCACCCCCAAAACAAATTCTTCCTTTGGCCGCCTCTCCTTCCAGTTCTCTGCTGCCAATGACTGGAACAAACTACAAAAATCTCTGAAACTGGAAACACTTATCTCCCTCACTAGCTTTAAGCACCAGCTGTCAGAGCAGCTCACAGATTACTGCACCTGTACATAGCCTATCTATAATTTAGCCCAAACAACTACCTCTTTCCCTACTGTATTTATTTATTTTGCTCCTTTGCACCCCATTATTTCTATCTCTACTTTGCACATTCTTCTACTGCAAATCTACCATTCCAGTGTGTTACTTGCTATATTGTATTTACTTCTCCACCATGGCCTTTTTTGCCTTTACCGCCCTTATCTCACCTCACTTGCTCACATTGTATATAGACTTATTTTTCTACTGTATTATTGACTGTATGTTTGTTTACTCCATGTGTAACTCTGTGGCCAGGTTGCAATTGCAAATGAGAACTTGTTATCAACTTGCCTACCTGGTTAAATAAAGGTGAAATTAAAAATAAAATAAATATACAGAGCTTTAACTTACCTAGCTATCTCCTTCCCTGTCTCTTCCTGTCTCTCTCACTCTCTAATATACAGAACTTTAACTTAGCTAGCTATCTCCTTCCCTGTCTCTTCCTGTCTCTCTCACTCTCTAATATACAGAACTTTAACTTACCTAGCTATCTCCTTCCCTGTCTCTTCCTGTCTCTCCCACTCTCTAATATACAGAACTTTAACTTAGCTAGCTATCTCCTTCCCTGTCTCTTCCTGTCTCTCTCACTCTCTAATATACAGAACTTTAACTTAGCTAGCTATCTCCTTCCCTGTCTCTTCCTGTCTCTCCCACTCTCTAATATACAGAACTTTAACTTAGCTAGCTATCTCCTTCCCTGTCTCTTCCTGTCTCTCCCACTCTCTAATATACCGAACTTTAACTTACCTAGCTATCTCCGTCCCTGTCTCTTCCTGTCTCTCCCACTCTCTAATGTACATAACATTTTAACTTACTTAACTATCTCCGTCCCTGTCTCTGCCTTTCTAGCCCACTCTCTGACTCACTTGTATTGTCCTTTCTCCAAAGGTATTTGCTTGTAATAGAAATAAACATGATATAGGTAAGAGATGCATCTCTAAATGGTAGGCAGCACTATGAGGTCACTCAATTTCCTCATGATCTCATCCTCCTCGGCCGTATCGCTCTAAGACAGTAAAAGCACTGGGAGTTATTTTTCTTGTACTGTAAGTACCAAACAAAGGAAGGTATATATATAATACAGGTGCAGCAGGTTCAACAGCACAAAAATGCTATCTGGACGAAGGGGTTTTACTCATAAAGTTGATTTCCCGTTTCAACAGAATTTCATTTAAGGCTTACACAGCTGAAAAGGGGAGTTTGCTGTGAAATGTCAGGCTGTAATTATAGTGTGGTGTAATGCCGCTCACTCTCTCCTCGCCCACCACTCTTTGTGTGATTGCATTAGTGAGAAGGTACAGCAGTGTGAGAAGCAGCCTCGGTGCAATGCTGGGTATAGCTTATTTGAGTTTGCCATCGCTTAGTTTGACTGTTTTCTTTATGTGATTAAGTGTGTGTTTATGTGTGTGTTTGAGTGAGTGTCTGTGTGATACTGGGTATTCTAATGAGTGAGCATCACAGCCACTAATTTTAATTAAAGCAACAACCACTTATTTGGTAGTAATTATGATAGATTGTGGACTGCTGAATTAATGAGGGGGTGTACGTTTTAAACTATAAAAAATAATTAACCATGTGGGCTAAAGTGATGGGGGAACTAGAATCCAGGTTGTTGGAAACAGCCCCTACAGAGATATGTTGTTTTCATACATGCAGCGTACATCGTGATCACTCTTCACAATCAAAGAGAACATTTCACTGAGAAACCTTGACCAGGCTGCACCTCTGAGGCTGGTGCATCACAGAGCTGAATATCAATCAGAGGTAATGGATACAGGTTAGGACTGCTAGGCAGGAAGCTAGGCACGATTCAGACAGTGTAGGGCCAGGTAATTAGTGTAACGACTTGGCACATTCCTAGACCTTGATGCAGCACTGCAAGAGACGGAAATGGCACAGCTGCTTCCCCTATAAACTTTTCCTAACAATTTCTCTTTCTCTCTGTCTCTCTGTTTCGCTTGCTCTCAATCACTTGCTTGCTCTTTGAAACGTGCACACAGATAACAACAACACAACATGCACCCAGCAGCACAGGTGCACACAGAGACACATGCAAATACTGAGTGACAAGACCAGTGTTTCTCTACTAAACGTGGTTAGATGCCAAATGGTCATTAAAACAGCTTGGATCCTCAAATCCCTGATAAATATTTCATTAGGTGGCTCTTGGTGGATGCTATTGTTGACAGCACAACAATATTTACAATGGCCTTTAGAAATTATCGCACCCACAGGGACATCACCTACTCACACACAAATAACAAAAATCCTAGACAAATTAATATACGTAATACTTGCTCATAACAGTAGATTCACATAACAACATATCAGTAGTTTTGAGTTCCGCAAAGTTGGTGTAAAAGAGGTGAATACATTTAGCTATCTATTAATAAGGACAAGTCATCTGGCACAGACAACCGGAATGGTAAAATGCTGAGGTTAGTAGTGGAATACATTGCGACTCCTGTTTGCCACATCTTCAGTTTAAGCCTAGAAGATGGTGTGTGCCCTCAGGCCTGGGGGGAGGCAAAGGTCATTCCGCTGCCCAAGAATAGTAAAGCACCCTTTAATGGTTCAAACAGACGACCAATCAGCCTGTTACCGATGCTTAGCAAAAAAAATAATTAAATGGTGTATGATCAAATACAATGTTATTTTATAGAAAACAAATTGGCAACAGACTTTCAGCATGCTTATAGGGAAGGGCACACAACATGCTTGACACTGACACAAATTACTAATGATTTGCTGAAAGAAATTGATAATAAGAAGATTGTGTGAGCTGTTTTGTTAGACTTCCGTGCTGCTTTTGATATCATTGATCATAACCTATTGCTGAAAAAACGTAGGTGTTATGGATTTACACCCTCTGCCTTATCATGATTGAGAGTTACCTATCTAATAGAACACAGAGGGTTTTCTTTAATTGAAGCCTATCTAATGCAAATTTGGTGTGGTGTACTGCAGGGTAGCCGGCTTGGGTCATTATTGTTTCTGTTTTTACTAATGACCTTCCACTGACCTTGAAAAAAGCCTGTGTGTCTATACACGCTGACGCCTCAACAGTATACATGCCGGCTACGACAGTAAAATAAATAACTGACCCCATTAACATAGAGCTTCAGTCAGTTTTAGAATGGGTAACTAGCATTAGGCTGGAAAGTAAAAACATAGTTTTTGGGATAAATTACACACTCAACCCTAAACCTCATCTAGATATATTATTGAATAATGTGGCGATTTAGCAAGTTTAGAAGACTAAACTGTGTTACCCAAGATAGCAAGCTGTCATGGTCAAAACGTGGTCAAAACATATAGAGTCAATGGTTGCTAAAATGGGAAGAGGTCTGTCCATGATAAGGCGTTGCTCTGCTTTCTTGATGTCTCAATCAACCAGACAGGTCCTACAGGCCCTAGGTTTGTCACACCTGGACGACTGCCCAGTTGTGCAGTCATGTGTGGCAAAGAAGGACCAAGGAAAATTTCCGTTGGTCCAGAACAGAGCTGCACATATTGCACTTAGATGTACACGGAGGGCAAATGTCAATGACATGCATGTCAATTTCTCGTCACTATTGGTGTTTGTGCGAGGTGTTCATGTGTTGAAGGGACCGAACTGTCTGTACAAGCAGTTCGGACACTAATCGGTACCACACAAGACATGCAACCAGAGGTCTCTTCACAGGTCCCAGGTCCAGAACAGAGGCTGGGAAATGCACAGTATTAAATAGAGCTGTGATTACATGGAACTCTCTGCCATCCCAGGTAACTCAAGCTAGCAATAAAACCAGATTGAAAAAACTGAAAAAAGAACACCTTACTGCACAACAGGGACTGTGTAGAGACACACAGACATTTGTATATATTTGGTATTGTAATTTGCATTGCATTATATATTGTATTATGTAGGTTTATGTATATTAAGTATTCTATTAGGTGTGTTTTGTTTCCTGTTTGGACCCCAGGAAGAGTAGCCACTGCCTTGGCAGCAGCTGATTGGTGATCCTAGTAAAATACTACATACTAAACACACACATGCACACGCAGGCACATACTCAGAAAGATGTTTTCACAAATTGGTAATCAATGGCCTTATTTCCAACAACAACCTTGCTGGCTGTATGGCAACATGCACACACACAACCCACCCAATCCCTGTGGATACTTGGAATACGATATCAGATGAAGTGAATATTGGAATATGAGGACAAGAACTGGGAATTCTTCAGATGTAAAATTGAGAGTTTGAGGACCTTGGAGATTGGATTCCTCTTCTACACATACAGTGCTGTAACAGCGTTCTTCGTTTGTTGAAAGAGAGTCGGACCGAAATGCAGCGTGGTGGTTACTCATGATTTTAATGGAAAAATGACGGTACATGAAATAACTTAAAATACAAAAAACAACAAACGGAACGTGAAACCTAATACAGCCTATCTGGTGAACACTACACAGAGACAGGAACAATCACCCACCAACCTAATACAGCCTATCTGGCGAACACTACACAGAGACAGGAACAATCACCCACCAACCTAATACAGCCTATCTGGTGAACACTACACAGAGACAGGAACAATCACCCACCAACCTAATACAGCCTATCTGGTGAACACTACACAGAGACAGGAACAATCACCCACCAACCTAATACAGCCTATCTGGTGAACACTACACAGAGACAGGAACAATCACCCACCAACCTAATACAGCCTATCTGGTGAACACTACACAGAGACAGGAACAATCACCCACCAACCTAATACAGCCTATCTGGTGAACACTACACAGAGACAGGAACAATCACCCACCAACCTAATACAGCCTATCTGGTGAACACTACACAGAGACAGGAACAATCACCCACCAACCTAATACAGCCTATCTGGTGAACACTACACAGAGACAGGAACAATCACCCACCAACCTAATACAGCCTATCTGGTGAACACTACACAGAGACAGGAACAATCACCCACCAACCTAATACAGCCTATCTGGTGAACACTACACAGAGACAGGAACAATCACCCACCAACCTAATACAGCCTATCTGGTGAACACTACACAGAGACAGGAACAATCACCCACCAACCTAATACAGCCTATCTGGTGAACACTACACAGAGACAGGAACAATCACCCACCAACCTAATACAGCCTATCTGGTGAACACTACACAGAGACAGGAACAATCACCCACCAACCTAATACAGCCTATCTGGTGAACACTACACAGAGACAGGAACAATCACCCACCAACCTAATACAGCCTATCTGGTGAACACTACACAGAGACAGGAACAATCACCCACGAAATACAAAGTGAAACTCAGGCTACCTAAATACGGTTCCCCATCAGAGAAAACAAGAATCACCTGACTCTGATCGAGAACCGCCTCAGGCAGCCAAGCCTACACTCGACACACCCCTAATCAACCACAATCCCAATGCCTACAAAAACCCCCAATACGACAACACAATAACCCATGTCACACCCTGGCCTGAACAAAATTCTAAGACCAAGGCGTGACAAGTGCCTTCAGAAAGTATTCATACCCCTTGACTTATTCCACATTAATTGTGTTACAACCTGAATTCGAAATGGATTACATACATTTTCTATCTCACCCATTTACACACAATACGCCATAATGACAAAGTGAGAACGTGTTTTTTTGCAAATGCAAATGCATTGAATATGAAATATGAATATGAAATACAAAAATATATGTATTCACACCCCTGAGTCAATACATGCTGTATTTGTATATTGACTCAATAATACTAATTATTATAATACTTATTGACTTCGATGTTTCATTTGTAATTAATTTGCAAAAATGTCAAAAACATAATTCCACTTTGACATTATGGATATTGTGTATAGGCCAGTGACACAACATCTCAATTCAATCCATTTTAAATTCAGGCTGTAACACAACACAATGTGGAAAAAGTCAAGGGGTGTGAAAACTTTCTGAAGGCACTGTACACATCTGACTGACAGCGTCTCTCACCACATCCACAGCCTCTACGGTACAGCCCTGTCTGTGTCAGATCAATACCAAGGCAGTTATTGAGGCTAAGGTACATCTGTTTTTCGACCAAGTCCTTACCACAGCCAACAGTACAGCCCTGTTTGATATTCTCTGATGTGATGATCACATGCTTCGTAAATAACAGGTGTAGCCTAACAGTGAAATGCTTAGAGAAAAAGAATATAACGATAACTATACATCTTTCTATTAAGATGTATAGTTAAGTAAGACTTCACAACGGGCTGATGCTGATTCAGTCTTACCGGCTATGGATCTCTTCTGGATCAATCACACAAAACTCTTGACATGTCTGAATGCCTCACTGCACAGAGCATTCTCTGGGGAGGAGGAGAAGGAGAGATATACAGTGGTGCTACTCTTATCCTTACTCCTCCCTTCCAATCATGTAGGATTCATTCACTTTCAGTTTCGACTTAAAAGTGGGCCGGTGGTTCTCCCCTGTTGCTGTAATTGCTGTTTCCCGGTGTCTGTGATACCTCAGGTAGACCGTCTGACGTGCTAAATGACTTCCTTGAGGTAACCCGATGCAGCACTGTCTATATAATAAGAAAAGGCTGATATTAAAGGACGCCTGGAATCACAGTAATCCGGTGTGCTCCCTGGTATAAGTGATCTGAATATATTATTACACTGTGAAGATCACACTACCTGTTACTGGAGAAGTGCTACTGTCAAATCAACTGACAATGACTGGTTCAAAACCATCTCACAGAGGGGATGCTTAGTTATAAAACACTTCACTTAAATTATACATCATAACAGTGCCATAATATATTGTTGTAAACATTACAATAAATGTCATAAGACGTCATGATATTTTAAGTGGCAGGACAGTGAGACTATAATCAGCAGGCTGCACATGCCTTGTGAAGTTCAGAAGGAGGGAGAATAGAAAAATATTCTATGCGTGTTTTCTCATTATAGCCCTTACAAATTGTCTCGTTGTCCTGCTCCTATCGTGCAGCTAAAGTTGCCTTTTACTTCCATTATGCTAAGTTGATGCACCTCCTTTGTGGCTGTTGTGTCCTATTTGGAGTCAATGAGGAAGGCACACAGGGGAAGGAGTCATTATCACTGTTTATTCACAGCAAGTCAGATGTCTGAAAGGACACAACTGTTCCTGTGTGTCACACTAGGCCTATTTTAGAACGTCATTTTTTTCCTTCTAACAAGCACCGTTTGGTAGCAGCCACTGCTGGTACATGTATCAAGGTGAATGCTATGATATTTCCTAGCAGATTAGCTATGGTCAGTCTTATACTGGATAAACACCTATGAGACAGGTTTGATCAAATATAATATCGCCATTAAGATCCTACATCTTATCAAATCAAAAATTGAATCAAATCAAATTTGTATTAGTCACAAGCGCCGAATACAACTGTCACGATCGTCATAAGAAGCGGACCAAAGCGCAGCGTGGTGTGAATGCATCATTTAATAGATGACGAAAAACACGAAGTAAACTGTACAAAAACAATAAACAAAGAACGACCGTGAAGCTATCATAAGAACTGTGCTGACACAAGCAACTAACATAGACAATCACCCACAAACAAACAGTGAAACCCAGGCTACCTAAGTATGATTCTCAATCAGAGACAACTAATGACACCGGCCTCTGATTGAGAACCATACTAGGCCGAAACATAGAAATCCCAAAATCATAGAAAAACAAACATAGACTGCCCACCCCAACTCACGCCCTGACCATAATAAATAACGACAAAACAAAGGAAATAAAGGTCAGAATGTGACAACAACAGGTGTAGTGACGAGCCCCTAACCAACAATTCCAACAACCAACATAAAAATATGAATAATAAATAAATGTAACAAGTAATTAAAGAGCAGCAGTGAAATAACAATAGCGAGACTTTATACAGGGGGATACCGGCACATGTGTTAGTCAATGTGTTAGTTGAGGTTAGTTGAGGTAATATGTACATGTAGGTAGAGTTATTAAAGTGACTATGCATAGATGATAACAACAGAGAGTAGCAGTGGTGTAAAAAGTGGTGGTGGGGGACCCATGCCAAATCTTATCAGTCTCCTGAGGGGGAATAGGTTTTGTCGTGCCCCCTCATGACTGTCTTGGTGTGCTTAGTTTGTTGGTGATGTGGACACCAAGGAACTTGAAGCTCTCAACCTGCTCCACTACATCCCCGTCGATGAGAATGCTCGGTCCTCTTTTTCCTGTAGTCCGCAATCACAATCTTGATCATGTTGTGGGAGAGGTTGTTGTCCTGGCACCACATGGCCAGGTGGCAGTGTCTGACCACCTCCCTATAGGCTGTCTCGATGTTGTCGGTGATCAACAACCAACATAAAAATGTTGCCGATGTTTGTGTCATCGGCAAACTTAATGATGGTGTTGGAGTCATGCCTGGCCATGTAGCCATGAGTGAACAGGGAGTACAAGAAGGGACTGAGCACGCACCCTGAGGGGCCCCTGTGTTGAGGATCAGCGAGGCAGATGTGTTTTTACCTACCCTTTACCACCATGGGGGTGGCCCGTCAGGAAGTCCAGGCTCCAGTTGCAGGGGGAGGGGTTTAGTCCCAGGGTCCTTAGCTTATTGATGAGCTTTGTGGGCACAATGGTGATGAACACAGTTATAGTCAATGAATAGCATTATCACATAGGTGTTCATTTTGTCCAGGTGGGAAAAGGCAGTGTGGAGTACAATAGAGAGGGCATCATCTGTGGATCTGTTAGGGCAGTATGCAAATTGGAGTGAGTCTAGGGTTTCTAGGATAATGGTGTTGACGTGAGTCATGACCAGCCTTTCAAAGCACTTCATGGCTACAGACGTGAGTGCTACAGGTCGGTAGTCATTTAGGCAGGTTACCTTAGTGTTCTTGGGCACAGGGACTATGGTGGTCTGCTTAAAACATGTTGGTAACATGTTGGTATTACAGACTCGGACAGGGAGAGGTTGAAAATATCAGTGAAGACACTTGCCAGTTGGTCAGTGCATGCTCGCAGTACACATCCTGGTAATCCGTCTGGCCCTGCAGCCTTGTGAATGTTGACCTGTTTAAAGGTCTTACTCACATCACCTGCAGAGAGCATGATCACACAGTCTTCCGGAACAGCTGATGCTCTCATGCATGTTTCAGTGTTATTTGCCTCGAAGGGAGCATAGAAGTAGTTTAGCTCATTGTGTCACTGGGAAACTCTTGACTGTGCTTCCCTTTGTAGTCTGTAATGGTTTGCAAGCCCTGCCACATACAACGAGTGTGAGAGCTGGTGTAGTATGATTCGATCTTAGTCCTGTTTTGACGCTTTGCCTCTTTGATGGTGCGTCTGAGAGCATAGCAGGATTTCTTAACAGCTTCTGGGTTAGAGTCCCGCTCCTTGAAAGCGGCAGCGCTAGCCTTTTGCTCAGTGCGGATGTTGCCTGTAATTCATAGCATCTTAGCATCTGCTTCATCTGACCACTTTTTTATTGATCGAGTCACTGGTGCTTCCTGCTTGAATTTTTGCTTGTAAGCGAGAATCAGGAGGATAGAATTATGATCAGATTTGCCAAATGGAGGGCGAGGGAGAGCTTTGTATGTGCCTCTGTGTGTGGAGTAAAGGTGGTCCAGAGTTTTTTCCCCCTTTGGTTGCACATTTAACATGCTGATAGAAATTTGGAAAGATGGATTTAAATTTCCCTGCATTAAAGTCCCCGGCTCCTAGGAGCACCAACTCTGAGTGAGGATTTTCCTGTTTGCTTATGGCAGAATACAGCTCATTCACTGCGGTCTTAGTGTCAGTCTGTGGTGGTATGTTGACAGCTACGAAAAATACAGATGAAAACTCTCTAGGTAGATAGTGTGGTCTACAGCTTATAATGAGATACTCTACCTCAAGCGAGCAAAACCTTGAGACTTCCTTAGATATTGCGCACCAGCTGTTATTTACAAAAATACATAGTCCGCCGCCCCTTGTCTTACCAGACGCCGCTGTTCTATCCTGTCGATACAGTGTATAACCAGCCAGCTGTATGTTGATAATGTCGTCGTTCAGCCACGACTCCGTGAAGCATAAGATATTACAGTTTTGAATGTCCAATTGGTAGTTTAATCTTCCGCATAGGTCATCGATTTTATTTTCCAAAGATTGAATGTTTGAATGGAAGGAAGTGGGGGTTTATTTGGTTCGCCTTACGAATTCTCAGAAGGCAGTCTGCCCTCTGGCCCCTTTTTCTCTGCTTTCTCTTCACGCAAATGACGGCCATCTGGGCCTGTTCCCGGGAAAGCAGTATATCATTCACATCGGGCTCGTTGGGCTCGTTAAAAGGAAAAAAAGGATTCTGCCAGTCCGTGGGGAGTAATCACAGTTCTAATGTCCAGAAGTTATCTTCAGTCATAAGAGACGGTAGCAGCAAAATTAAGTACAAAATACATTTAAAATAAAGTTACAAACAACGCAAAGAAATGATCAAAAAAACACAATTGGTTAGGAACACGTAAAACGTCAGTTCTCCAGCGCCATCTTGTCAATCTTCAGAGTAGTTTGCTGTGTTTTTCTGTCCAAACACAATTCAAAATGGCCTTGTACGGTTGTACTGTAAAATGCCCTAAACCCCTCAAACTCAGCTATGGACCTCAGAGCCAGTTCCACTGTGTTTCTTTATTATTCCCCTCTAACCAGGGACTGATTTAGACCTGGGACATCAGGTGGGCGAAATTAAGTATCAGGTAGAACAGAAACCCAGCAGGCTCCGGAACTTGTAGGGTAAGAGTTGAATGCCCTAAACCATCCACACTAACAATAGCAGTGCCAGAGAAGCAGGGAAACTCTTTGTTAGATGAAGGGGGTATGTGTCTACTGGCTTCTATACTTCCTGCTAGTGGGGCCAGGCCCAAATCAGCTTGGCTAAAAGCAGGGCTGATTGGTGCATAATTGAATGGCTTCTCCAGACGGTTTTCAAGGCTGACTCTATAATCATTTTAATTTAACTGTGACTCAAGGTGCAGGCCTAATCAGAGAAGTCTGTGCCCAAGACTGTGTGGTGCCAAGAGTTCCGCGGCTGCAGAACAGAAGTCACTCAGCAGTAAGAGGTGAGCTGAAACTAGTGTTCTGTTACAGGCTAGGGGGAGAACAATAGCAGAGCAATATCAATATGCTGCAAGCCGAATGTGCGAACGCTTTCCTTTTTGTATATTGCTTTGATACTGATATCTGTATCGTAAACAAACTACATGAAAAAATACTATATATATATATATATATATATATATATATATTTTTTTTTGTCACATGCTTCGTAAACAACAGTTAGTGCAAAAAGGGGTCTATGCAGATAGTTAAATTGTTAACCAAATAGCTACGTAGACTAACTATTTAGCAGTCATATGGCTTGAGGGTAGAAGCTGTTCAGGGTCCTGTTGGTTCCTGACTTGGTGCATTGGTACCGATTGCAATGCGGTAGCAGAGAGAACATTCTATGACTTGGGTGGCTGGAGTCTTTAACAATTTTTAGGGCATTCCTCTGACACCGCCTGGAATAGAGGTCCTGGATGGCAGGGAGCTTAGCTCTACTTATGTACTGGGCTGACCGCACCACTCTCTGTAACGCAATGCGGTCGGATGCCAAGCAGTTTCTTATTCTCCACCCACACAGACAGTATGGTGAAGAAGGTGCAACAGCGCAGGGTATGGGCATGGGCAGGGTATATGCAAATGAAATATGGTAGTATCACTATAGTAATAAATGTAGTCGTTTTGCAGACTGTAGTGTTAACTGTAGTGTTTTTGCAGACTGTAGTGTTAACTGTAGTGTTTTTGCAGACTGTAGTGTTAACTGTAGTGTTTTTGCAGACTGTAGTGTTAACTGTAGTGTTTTTGCAGACTGTAGTGTTAACTCTAGTGTTTTTGCAGACTGTAGTGTTAACTCTAGTGTTTTTGCAGACTGTAGTGTTAACTCTAGTGTTTTTGCAGACTGTAGTGCTTTTGCGAACATTACTGTACTATTGACTGTAGTGTTTTTGTGGTTTTTAATATACTGTAGTATTTACTATAGTAATTTACAGTATACTACATCATTCTATAGTTAGTACTACACATGATAGATGTATACTACGGTGTGCAGCATAATATTGTACAGTATACAACAGTTTACTACAGAATTCTATAGTAAGTACTGTAGTTTCACTGGTGTAGCACACACCCCTCCAAGGCAGGAGGGGGGGGCTTGCTCGAACCTTGAGTGGGGGGGTCCGTGAAACTGTACTACGCCACTGTGTAGTACTAAACTGTAGTATATTTTCATGTAGGAACACATGGTTTGCCAGCTTGCATGTTGAGCCTATAGAGTAATCGACATACCATAAATGAACTGTCGTTAGGACCAGTGACATGGGTTGTTGATGGGGTTCTTCATCGTGATTTCAATTGGGAGGAACTGAAGTGACTGAATTACTAACCAGCCTTTCCACTCTCTGTGAGGCTAACATACGGTGAGGCTCAGCAGTCTTTCTCTCTCTCTCTCGCTCTCTTGCTCTCTGTGTCTGGCAGCCCACAGGCAGTGTCAATCCCAGTCTTTGAAAGCCAGTTACGGTGACGTGCCACTGAGCTTTTGCTGCGACTTCATGAAATCCCCAGCTGCATCTGAGTGTCACGCCGTCACGCCATCCATCGGTCCCCAGGGCCAACCCCCCACCCCTCCGCACCTGCCCGACATCACCAATTTCCTTTATTTCCTTAGCAATGTCTACCTGTGCTCATGATGACTGTTTGTCTCAATCTAAAGCCCGTACAACGAAACACCACAACGCTCAACACTTCACTGCAAACAGGTTCATCAATGGGGAACTAAAGGGGATGTGCAGATATGTGCTTCACTCCTTACTGATATGACACAGTCCCTCAAGTGTCTTTGTCTCGTCAAACTAAAAGGAAAATAAGGAACAGTGTCTTCTCAATGAACGTTCTGATCATTTTATTCTTCATTTAGCATATACAAAGGATCTTTTTTTAAATAAGACAGAGGAATGCAGACAAAAGTAAGGAAAGAGGATATTCACCCCCCAAAAAACATTCAGACAGCGAGAGAAAGGGATTGGCAGAAAGAAATAGAGCGAGAGATGAAGAGCGATAGAGGAAATAACATAAAGAGAAAGATAGAGAAAGAACAGACAAAGAAAGAGAGATTGAGAGTATGGAGCCACGTGAGCAGTGAGCCGTGGCCATCATGGCTGGGCTGAGGTGCTCATTATTGATGTGGCAGAAAATGTGCGCCGACAGGAAACGAAGCTGCCAGCTGTCCCCCCCGTTATGACATTATCTCAGAACAATGGGCGACAGCATCACTGCATCCTCACACCCAGGCAGCCAGCCCATGGCAAGATCAGGAGAGCCTGGGCCCACCGTTGCTACATAGGCTACATGCATGCACGCATGCAAAGACGTACACAAGGATGCGCACACACACAATACTAAGCTCGGGGCCCTGGGTCTGAACCCCATCATGTGCAACTGGGTCCTGACAGGCCGATACCAGGTGGTGAAGGTAGGCATTAAGACCTCCGCCACACTGATCCCCAACATGGGGGCCCTACAAGGGTGGTCACTCTGACAGAGCTCCAGAGTTCCTCTGTGGAGATGGGAGAACCTTCCAGAAGTACAACCATCTCTGCAGCACTCAAGCATTCAGGCCTTTATGGTAGAGTGGCCAGGGGGAAGCCACTCTTCAGTAAAAGGCACATGACAGCCCACTTGGAGTTCACCAAAAGGCAGCTAAAGGACTCAGACCATGAGAAACAAGATTCTCTGGTCTGATGAAACCAATATTGAACTCTTTGAGCTGAATGCATGACCAGTGTGGAAAATATTCGTGATAAACTTGCGGAGGAGACAAAGACAAACAAGCTGAAAAAGTTTGAGCGTGATACTTTCGGACTACAAGGAGCAGAAGGTATATTTCTGGAGGGATGGCCGGAGACAGCAAAATTGGCACTCCCCACACGAGAACGCTGGAAGGGTAAACGCCAGCCCAGCTGTAATACTAATGTGGCGCTTAACCAAATCCCTCACATCTGACTCCAGTGGCCAATCTAGCGTCTATTTTTTGGGGGAATCCCGACGGACGACGTCATCGACTAGGCCATCATCACAAGCACCGCCCACCCTGCTTCCCCACAAGAAATGCAGGAGAGGACTATGTAGGAAGACGGCAACACTCAAAGTTCCCGCTACATACACGGATATGGTAATGAACTTGTCCAACAATCTGATACATGTTCATCTAGGTAAGGGACTATCATTTGTCCCAACATCACAGGCCAATGACTTTGATGCAGTTATAGACTTTCAAAAGTTTTTTTGCAGTTTGAGATTGACTGGGTTTTTTGGTAATGGGCTTGCTGCCTATGCACCTGCACATGTTAATATATTGAACGATATTAGTAACCAGACAGGAAATAGTGCTAATGATTTCCCCATTGATAACCTGAATGACAATGCCCTGAGGACATAACAAGGGAAAATACATATTTTAAGAGGAAAAGCACATTTTTACAACCCAAAGGAAATCCCTTTCTTGAAACATATTGCCGCCTAGTTGAGAAAGATGTGCATAATCTCCTGACTAAGAAAAAAAGAATACAAGTTATTCCACAATATGTCCAAAGCAGAGAAAGAATCTCTTATGGAACTGAAAAATGACTCCGGTATCATTATAAAACCCGCCGACAAAGGGGGTGCAATAGTGATACTAAATGCAGCAGACTATGAAAATGAGATTCTGAGACAAATTAGGGGTGATGAATTTTACAAAAGACTCCCTAAGGACCATACTAATCAATTCAAGTCTCAGATCCATGATAAATTGTAAAAAGAATTACAAAAAGTTGAATGAAAGGGAAATTACAAAGACAGAATATGAGTATATGAAAGTTGCCCAACCACACCTGCCATATATGCTCTACATAAAATTCACAAGAGCATGACACCACCTATACCAGGCAGGCTCATTGTGAGTAGTAATGGATCTCTGACAGAATATCTCTACCTTTGTAGACTATTTTGTGAAACCCTGTGCGATCTCCCTCCCCACGTATACTGAGAGACTGTATTGATTTTCTTACCTTTGAAATCTGTGGACCATAAACCTGAAAATTATATTCTGTGTGCTTTTGATGTTACCAGTCTATATACTAACATCCCCCATCAGGGCGGCCTACAGGCCTTCAAGTTCTACTTCAATGAACGTCCCCCTAATGCTCTACCCAGCACCAATTGTATTGTGGACTTGACTGAACTGGTACTAACCTAAACTATTTTCTCTTCAGAGAATACTTTTCCCTCCAGACTAAAGGTGCAAGCGATGAGGAGCACCATGGCTCCTAATTATGCTAACCTATATCTAGGAATGTTTGAAAACAGGTGGTGCTGAATCCAGACCTTAACCTTTTCTCTCCAATATCCTCCAAATTCTGAGATATTTGGATGACATTTTCGTGATCTATACAGGGACCCAAGAAGAACTTTTGGAATTCCATGTTTACCAAAACTCTATGAATGAAACCCTTTCACCATTAACTATGACCTATCACAAATCAGTTTTCTTGGTGTGATGGTTATTAAGGACAAAACCTCCCTCTCTACAGATCTCTATAGGAAACCTATAGACAGGAATACCCTCCTTAGAGTTGACAGCTTTCATCCACGTCCACTTATTAAAAGTCTCCCTATAAGTCAATGCAGTCGTATCAGAAGAATATGCAGTCTGATGCTTCTTATCAGGAACAGACCATGGACCTCACATAAAGGTTTAAGGAAAGGGGGTACAAAGAAAATTGGGTAAAACATGCCAATGATCGTTTTGAAGGACTAACACAGCGTAATGAACATGATGGGAGACAGAGTTTCAAGCGCAGGGCGCAGCAGGTGTTTATTGTAAAGGACGACAGGAGGAGGCAGGTAGCTGGGTCAAGGGGCAGGCAGAAGGTCATACACAGGGGGTCCAAAAAGGCAACAGTACAGGCAGGGAAAAGGCTAGTAACGTTGTCCGGGAGATCAGGAAATAGGTTGATAACAGGAAATCCGATAGGCTAAAGTACAGGCAGGGAATAGACAAAAGGCGTCGTTAGTGAGTCAGGCAAAAACAATCATACACGGGAGGAGTAAATTATGGGCAAAACAGAGCTCCGAATAGAAGTGTCCCAAAACAAACAATACCTCACAGTGATGGGGTGCAAAGAACTGAACTAAATAGTGCGTGATAATGAAATACAGGTGTGTGTTCAGAATTCAGGTGATTGTGATCTGGAGAGTGAGCTGCGTTCAGGGGATCTACGTGTTTGAGAGTGTGAGTTGGAAGCAGACGTTACACACAGTGTAAAGAAAGCCTTCAACCAAAAGTTAAAGAAAAAGCAGAACATGTCCCCTCATGCTTCACCCAATACTCACCATTGGGGAAGGCATTTAAGGACATTATCAGGAAGCACTGGTACATTGTTGATACTGACCCACAATTGAAACGCATTTTTAAATATCCCCCATGTATCGTGAGAGACATTGTAGTTAAATCTGATTACCCACCAGAGAAAAGGGAAATTTTCTTGGACAAGGTTCTGGAGGGTAATTACAAATATGGCGAAAGTGCTCAATGTATCTTCACATACAAATGCAATTTATTTACCCACCACAGCACAGGACAAAGATTTAAGATCAAGGGACTGATTACCTGCATGTCCACCAATGCTATTTACATGTTGAAATTTCCTTGTGGTCTGTCTCACATAGGGAAAACTTTTAGAAGCCTTAAGATATGGATCAGTGAGCACTGCAGCAATATACGGACAGGTGAGACAAAATAATCTGGTTGCTGTTCATTTTGTACAAGCTGGACATCCTATTAGTTCTCTGAGATAAATTGGAATTGAAATGGTCAAGATGTCATGTAGGGGAGGAGACATTAAGAGGAAACGTCTTGAAAGGGAATCTTTCTGGACCGAGCTAGCCAACAAGCTTGTGTGTGCAGAGCCGGCACCAGAATTAAAATTAAAACAAATCTTACCTTTTCCTACTTAATAAATCCAATGTAATACATGATAACTATAGTATCTTTAACTGGCATTGTAAAGGTTAATCCATTCTTTTCTAAGTAGAAATCTCTGTCCATAATTTCTCAATCATGCTTGTAACGTCAGTAAACTACTATAATATGCTTCAGAGGGGAAGGGGCAGGTAGCCTACGCACACACTGGCAAAGATTTGCAGCTGGCAGGCAGGCAGGCAGGCACTGGAATAAGTTTCTGAGTGACAGAGTGAGGGCTTTGCATAGCAGCTTTGTTGAGTCCTTTTGTGTGACTGGAAAAAAATGCCCGGAACGTAAAAGAACATTAATAATCGGTTCCATTCTGGAACAGTACTTTCGTTCTTGGTTCTGATTCTGTTCCTCGGTTTTCTGTTCTGTTCCCTGAACCGGTTCTAACCCCTGGTATAAAAAAGTTTACAATATTACAGGGTGAGAGATGAAGAGAATACATCAGTATCACTTCTTAGTGAATGATATGCACATAATAATGTTGTCTTAGTTGCAGGGACAGCATAACATTTGTACATAGTGATGCCCCCTTATGTTTTATTGGCATAGGGATGAAGCTCGGTGTGCTGAGTTGGTGCAGGTAGGTGATGTGGCTTTCATTAGACTGAAGAGAATAGGCTGCCTGCTATAAGCCCTGGCAGCTGCCGCCATAGCTGCTCTCCAACACAAGCCAGCCATGGCTGTAATCATGCTGAGGACAGAGCCCAAAACGCAGTGCAACAACACAGACAGAAATAGACTTGAACTCTGTCCGGCAACCAGCCGTATAGCCTACAAGCCACTGATGCAGTCCTTTGGAACATCTACATTTTAAAAAGTTGAATAAATCAATTTAATATAGCCTACACTGTCACAATAAATCCATAATTTATTTTAGACAGGTCTAAAG
The DNA here is from genome assembly GCF_002021735.2 of Oncorhynchus kisutch. NCBI lineage: Eukaryota > Metazoa > Chordata > Actinopteri > Salmoniformes > Salmonidae > Oncorhynchus > Oncorhynchus kisutch. Next base: position 15,169,846 of record NC_034196.2, read on the forward strand.
AAACACGATATGAAGAAAATGTAGTCTATTTCAGAATAACAGAATAGCACAATATGAGTTGTCCTTATGTTAGGCCCTGATCTGGCTACGTCATATGGCTGTGGGCTACACTTGTTCATTTAGCAGACAAGATTAGCTTAGAATTCCGTGGAATTCTTTAAAAAAAAATTATAGTATGAAGAACACAATTGAACATAGCTTAATCAAATATAAATAACTTTTGAAAAGAAGTGCGTTCATGCGGATATTTTGTGTTGAGCGGTTAACAAAGAAACTGGTCCTCCTATATGTTTCATTTAAAGTTATTTATTCAACTTCAGTTATGATACAAACGTTGGGCTATATATTCAATTTTTAACATTCTACGGCTGCATGAAGGGACTCATGAAGGGATTTGAAAAAAGTCACAAGCTGCACACACTTCCTGTCTCTCATTCATAATTTGACAAGCACTTGATAATATTCACACCAGGCCTCAAATCCACCGTAATGTGGCCGTAATGCCCCCTAAAAAATTCCATGCCTTTTGCAGCCAATGTGGCCGTTGTGCCCTTGGGCTGAATATAATAATTATAATTCCCTTCTCCAAGCTGCCCTGTTCCGAAACACTTCTCACTCACGTGTCTCTCTCAGCCACTTCCCATCACGTGATCAGGTCCATCTCACAGTCTTTTCAGATAAGAAATAGGATACCCTCTTATGGAATTCCAAGGCACATATTGAAGAGATTTGAAATGTCCACATTTAGCCTACATTTCGTCTGCCAACAAGATTAGTAGGCCTAGCGAACAGCATAAGCACTAGCCTATGCCAATCTACTATCCCCCATAGTACAAAAGTTGACCTATGCTATTGGTCAACTTGTCCTTCCGTGCAATAAATACATATTCCAAACCTACTCTGGGACTGTTGTAGGATGTGATAGATCCAAATTAATACAACCACTCACATCAAATAACCTTTTAAAAGCAATGAGGCTGATGCAACAGATCAGAACGTTTAGCTTAAAATGTTCATCAACTATTAGGCTATTTCTTCACATTATAAGCGCAGCAATGCGGACACAGCAGTATAAGCCGAATGTTCCAAAATGCAATCAATTAGTGGAAAAACAATGTTCTCGAAAGTGAAGGCAAATGCGATTATGCATGTAATGCTTTATTAAAAATGTGTGTTTTTATGGTGAAAATGATCTTTCATTTAACTTATACAAAGACTGTTTGCACGCTAAGTATCACAGCTTCCATCCACTGCCTACAAGTAATCAGAATGGGGGTCAGCTAGCAATGAAACAAGTAGTTAATCCCTCCTTCCATTGTGAACCCCTCAGGTATAAATACAAGCAAAGAAATGACAAGGCTTTAAATGCTGTCTAACAGCACTGCACCTCCAAATTATACACACACACACACGCACGCACTCACGCACACACGCACGCACACACACACACACACACACACACACACACACACACACACACACACACACACACACACACACACACACACACACACACACACACACACACACACACACACACACACACACACACACACACACACACACACACACACACACACACACACACACACACACACACAGGGAGAGAGACAGCAGACATGGATAAGTGTGTGAGGCAGTCTAGATGTGGAGGCTCTCTGAGGTCTTCCTCTCCTGCTCAGCAGTAATTGCTTGTGTTGGATTTCAGGTCCTGTGAAGGGCGTTAATGGCTTAATTTGGCATTAAGAGAAACATCAATAGGTGACACATGCGCTGGATCCCATATGCTCTGTGCCTGTCTACATTACCTGCCTACATCACCATGCCTTTTAGGGGTATATAAAAGGAGAGGTGCTTAATGTGAGCATCTGATATGAACAGGCGCTTGATTGCCTGAATCATTATGTTTTCAAAAATATGTGTTTTTTATATCCTTGGGTCATTTTAGTACTCGTCAACAACAGCTTCCTAGTGCCTACGGAGCTGGTATTACACCGTAAGAACATGACGTACTGGGTGACTTGATGGCTTGTACAGCAACTGGTGCATTGATTTCAGTGACTAACAGTAGAGCAGCAACCTTGACCATCACTACTAATTTGCTAGCCTCTGTGCCGTTGGCCCTCAGTGTCTCCATACCTCCTGATTGGTTATGGTAAATGTCACTCTGTATGCTGCAGATGTGTGTAATGGAAGAGGGGTGTGCCGGGTCGAGTGTTTGTTTAGCAAACAGGTAATGCAGCTTTCTGTTGCAGCCGCTCACAGGAGTATTTACAGCTGTCCTTTAATAGAATCCTGCCTCCAAACGCAGCGAGCTGATGAGCAGACCTCTGAGCTGGGTTGTAAAATAGTACATTTTACACTTTTCCAAAGGATATTCTCACGGGCTGTTTTGTTTCCTGTCTTTCCCCCCTGATTCGGTGCATCCTCCAAGGCCAGTGAATAAAAATGTCATGTCAAGGAGGTATGAAAGAAAATCTCCACGTAGACCTGCCAGTGATTTTCCGTTCCCCTTTGCTATCGAGAGCAAGTGCATTGTTCACCTTCCTCACAAAATAGAGGGACAAATTATTTTCCCCCCTGACATTTCCTCTTGAGATGTCACCAGGCCCCTAGGCTGTCTGCTCTTTTCAGGGAGGTGACAGGACTATTGTTGGGTGCCCATCGACAGTGCCTCTCTGGCCCCTTTGTACCTTTTTGCTCTCTTAGTTATTTGCCTGAAGACAGCCAGCTAAAGACAGGTGTCACTTTCTCTCAAGTGCCGAGTCAAAGCGACCCCTTGCTATTCCTGCTATCCAGGCCATGGATAAAGCTGCAAGGAGCACACTGTTTCTCTTTTCACCTTTCCTAATCATATAATTGCAATAGCCAAACTTCAATATATTCCACATCTCACAAGCTAATGTGAGACAAGCATGGTGGTGCGGATGGCAGGTGTGAATGTGAATTTTGTCAGATATTAAGGATGACAAATCTGTTAGGCTCTAAAGTATGTGTCCCTGGAATACAGAACTCTTAATTCCCCCCACATATACGCAACTCTTCTCTTTCCATCCGCATATCCTCATTCCGCTGCTTATAATGAGCCCGGCAACAATTTGGTACCTCATTGCACCCCCACACACCTCCCACACTGTAAAATAAACTCATTATCTGGGGAAATAGATAGCATGATCCTCTACAAATGAAGAGTATAAGTGAAAAATCCAGGTGCATATTTCTGGGGCCTTATAAAAACGCACTGTCTTTAAAAACCGGTGCCCATTTACATATGAAAGAGTAGGCATTTCCCAGGAGATTGACATCAAGTGCAAATACATCAATTCAAACCTCAGAGGCCTTATTGTGTATAGCAAGGCTCAAACCATGCCCACCTGCGAATACATCTCTCTTTAGCTTTCATTTGGCTGTGTTGAAGTGAATCATCCATTTCTCAACTAATTGTCACTTCACTGATTTCTTTCAAAATAGAAACTTACAATATTCATACTGTTACCTGTTACCTCGTGGATTTTTACTATTGTGGAAAAGTGTGAAACAATGTCTCACGAGGATGAGGGTATCGTCAGAAATCGTAGACATGGGACTAAAAGGATTTGACCTAGGTGTTGATAAAAGTTGATATATCGATGGGGATTAAACGCACTGACATGACAACTACATGACAACAGAGAAGAGAAAACGGTATACTTAGTACTGAGAGTAAGTGTTCAACATCTCGGGCTATACCGTTCTTGATGTTTGATTAGATGATAATGTAAACAAAGTTGCCACTCAGAAAAGAAAGCCGACACGAAGAATCCACATATCTAATTAAATTGTGCAACTTTTTTTTGTTGCTTTCCCCTACTGCCAGATAAATAGAGTGTCTTCAGGACGTATTCATACCCCTTAACTTATTCAAATGTTGTTGTTACAGCCTGAAATCAAAATTCATTTTCAAAAATCCAGCACAATACCCCATACTGACAAAGTGAAAACATGTTTTTAGAAATGTTTTTAAATATATTGAACATGAAATACAGAAATAGCTCATTTACATACGAATTCACACCTCTGAGTCAATACATGTTAGAATCACCTTTGGCAGCGATTACAGAGTCTTTCTGGGTAAGTCTCTAAGAGCTTTGCACACCTGGATTGTACAATTATTCTTTATTCCCAGTATTCTTTTCCAAATTCTTCAAGCTTTGTCAAATTGATTGTTGATCATTGCTAGACAACCATTTTCATGTCTTGCCATAGATTTTCAAGCAGATTTAAGTAAAAACTGTAACTCGGCCACTCGGGATCATTCACTGTCTTCTTGGTAAGCAACTCCAGTGTAGATTTGGCCTTGGGTTTTAGGTTATTGTCCTGATGAAAGGTGAATTATTCCAGTGTCTGGTGGAAAGCAGACTGAACCAGGTTACCATCTAGTATTTAGCTTGTGCTTAGCTCCATTCTGTACATTTTTTTATCCTGAAAAACTCCCCAGTCCTTAACAATTACAAGCATAGCCATAACATGATGCAGCCACCACTATGCTTCAAAATATGAAAGGTGGTACTCAGTTATGTGTTGTATTGGATTTGCCACAAAACACAACACTTTGTATTCAGGACAAAAAGTGTATTGCTTTCCCACATTATTTGCAGTATTACTTTAGTGCCTTGATGCAAACGGTCCGGTCTATCCGGTACCACCTCCACGCACCAGCCCTCCGGTGGCAGCCCCCCGCACCAGGCTGTCTCTCCGTCTCATCCCTACAGGTGCTCCCGCCTGTCCAGTGCTGCCGGAGCCTTCCTCCTCTCCAGCGCTGCCGGAGTCTCCCGCCTATCCAGCGCTGCTAGAGGCTTCCTCCTCTCCAGCGCTGCCGGAGTCTCCCGCCCGTCCAGCACTGCCGGAGTCTCCCGCCTGTCCAGCGCTGCCGGAGTCTCCGGCCTGTCCAGCGCTGCCGGAGTCTCCCGCCTGTCCAGCGCTGCTAGAGCCTTCCTCCTCTCCACCGCTGCCGGAGTCTCCCGCCTGTCCACCGCTGCTAGAGCCTTCCTCCTCTCCACCGCTGCCGGAGTCTCCCGCCTGTTCGGTGCTGCCAGAGCTCCCGCCCCTCAGTCCACTTTGACATAGTGGGGTATTGTGTGTAGGCCAATGACACAATCTCAATTCAATCCATTTTAAAATCAGGCTATAACACAACAACATGTAGAAAAAGTAAAGATGTGTGAAAACTTTCTGAAGGCACTGTATGTAATAAAACATTATCTTTGGGGTGGTACCTTAGAAAGAGCTGTTTGGATAGAGAGTAATTTCATGCTATTTTCCTTCATTATGCCCATGTGTACAGCATATGCAAATGAGTTGTTATATGATAGAAAAACATAGATATTTTCAGCTTAATCCCAAGTTGTAAAATGTATATAAACAAATCAGCCCTACTGCCTCTCAAGACCCTCGGTATCTACATACCTCCTGATTGGTTGTGATAAATGTCACTCTGTATGCTGCAGATGTGTGTAATGGAAGATGGGTGTGCTGGGTCGGGTGTTTGTTCAGCAAATAGGTAAATAGGTAGCTTTCCATTCCAGCCAACCGTTTCCCATTTTAAATAACTGTATTTGGGAGTAGATACAGTATATTTCCTTCCTTAGTTAAAACCATTGCCAGAAACTTTAACATAATTCTGACCTCAGTAAATTGAATAATATCCCAGTTGCTTTAACCGTCAGAATAACTATTGTCAATAAATCTGCAGATCAATGTTTCCCATGGCTCCCCCTTCTGGCTACTAGGATAAAAATCATAGCGTGGTTTCAAAATGTATAAGGCAAGGTAAACAATCCCGGATAAAATGAACACATTTACAAAGAGGGAAAGACATAGGAGGTGTAACGGTTTTCTTGAGTTGAAGGAGAGGCGGACCAAAATGCAGCGTGGTTTCTATTCATGGTTCTTTAATAAAGACTCTACACATGAACAAACTACCAAAACAAGAAACGTGAAAACCCAAAACAGCCCTATCTGGTGCAAACACAGAGACAGGAACAATCACCCACAAACACACAGTGAAACCCAGGCTACCTAAGTATGATTCTCAATCAGAGACAACTAATGACACCTGCCTCTGATTGAGAACCATACTAGGCCAAAACATAGAAATACCCAAATCATAGAAAAACAAACATAGACTGCCCACCCCAACTCACACCCTGACCATACTAAATAATGACAAAACAAAGGAAATAAAGGTCAGAACGTGACAGGAGGACTATCCGCACCAACTTAAAATTGTATTTACAGGCACTAGCACTTCGCCCCATCCTAAAATTGGTGTAGACATTTTTCCTCTGCCCCCTTGCTAAGTATAGAGATACATATGATGTATCCTATTTCCCTGGAAGAGGTGGTCTTCACTGATATATCCCTTAAACAATGTAAACTACACTTTGGTCCTATTATTGCTCACACAATTTCTATTTGAAGCAATATTTTCAAACAATGTAATTGGGAATCAAAATGGCATGCCCATACTCCAATATTTCACAATAATGACTTGCAATCTGGAGGGCGGCCTTTTGCATCCCCCAATGGTCCAAATAAATCTAAGTTTATTTGTCACGTGCGCCGAATACAACAGGTGTAGACGTTACAGTGAAATGCTTACTTACAGGCTCTAACCAATGGTGCGGGGAAAAAGTTATGTGTGTGTGTGTGTGTAGTTAAGTAAAGAAATACAACAACAGTAGTTTTGAAAAAAGAGTAGTAAGGCTATATACAGACACCTGTTAGTTAGGCTTATTGAGGTAGTATGTACATGTAGGTATCATTAAAGTGACTATGCATATATGATGAACAGAGAGTAGCAGAAGCGTATAAAGAGGGGTTGGCGGGTGGTGGGACACAATGCAGATAGCCCGGTTAGCCAATGTGCGGGAGCACTGGTTGGTCGCGCCAATTTAGGTAGTATGTACATAAATGTATAGTTAAAGTGACTATGCATATAATATAAACAGAGAGTAGCAGCAGCGTAAAAGAAGGGTTGGGGTAGCACACAATGCAGATAGTCCGGATAATAATTTGGTTGCCTGTTCAGGAGTCTTATGGCTTGGGGGTAAAAACTGTTGACAAGCCTTTTTGTGCTAGACTTGGCACTCCGGTCCTGCTTGCCATGCGGTAGTAGAGAGAACAGTCTATGACTGGGGTGGCTGGGGTCTTTGACAATTTGTATCGCTTTTCTCTGACACCGCCTGGTGTAGAGGTCCTGGATGGCAGGCAGCTTTGCCCCAGTGATGTACTGGGCCGTACGCACTTCCCTCTGAAGTGCCTTGCCTTCCGAGCAATTGCCTTACCAGGCAGTGATGCTACCGGTTGGAATGCTCTCGATGTTGCAGCTGTAGAACCTTTTGAGGATCTCAGGACCCATGCCAAACCTTTTTAGTTTCCTGAGGGGGAATAGGCCCTCTTCACGACTGTCTTGGTATGTTTGGACCAATCTAGTTTGTTATTGATGTGGACACCAAGGAATTTGAAGCTTTCAACCTGCTCTACAGCCCCGTCGATGAGAATGGGGACGTGCTCTGTGCTCCTTTTCCTGTATTCCACAATCATCTCCTTAGTCTTGGTTACGTTGAGGGATAGGTTGTTATTCTGGCACCACCCGGCCAGGTCTCTAGGCTGTCTCGTCGTTGTCCGTGATCAGGCCTACCACTGTTGTGTCATCAGCAAACTTAATGATGGTGTTGGAGTCGTGCCTGGCCATGCAGTCGTGGGTGAACAGGGAGTACAGGAGGGGACTGAGCACGCACCCCTGGGGAGCTCCAGTGTTGAGGATCCGCGTGGCAGATGTGTTGCTACTTACCCTCACCACCTGGGGGTGGCATGTCAGGAAGTCGGCTGCCTGTCAGGAAGAGTGCCATATATGGTTTAAAAACGCTGGCACGTAGCATTTTGAAGAAGAAAAATGTAATATTTGACATTCAATCGAATACCTGAAGTCCCACCAAAATGTCGGGATTCCATAGATTTTCTGTCTCTCATTATACAATTGTTTATGTGCTATAATAGTCGATATTTGATGGCTTTATTAAAATATAGAAATGGTTGAGTATCTTACTCCATTATGCAGCTGTTTTATCTGAACTGTATTTTTGACCTTTTATCAGTTTTGACGAACATTGCTATTATATTAACATGGGCACATGGCTGGCTGAGATAAATGCTCTAGACTGAGATGCTCTGTGACAGTTGGTAGCTTGTGGCCCTCCACTGTAGTGGGACATGGTTGACTGGGTCAATCTGCCACTGCCTCTCGTCAGGGGGCAGCAGGGCTGCTGGGAGGGCGGCGTGGGCGGCTATACCGGGTTGGGGCAGGGGCTCCTCATGTAGACATCATCCCTTCCCGGCAGATTAAGGGAGTATGACATGGCAAACCTCTAATCCTTTATCTGACTGAGAGATTAGAGGAACATGACACAGCGCACCAAATCCCTTTAATCATCCAAATGTTTCCTCTTCTGCCAATGGCTCTGCTGCGCTGGGAATGGGAGTCAGCTCCCTGGAACAATAAAGACTCGGGGGAGGAATTGTCTGGGAACATTGTTACATCCCGAGGTCTCACGGGCGCACTCATGACACTGACAAGCAGCTTTGGTCGCAGAAACACAGAGGAGTTATTCCGGTTGGGGCCAAGTCAATTAAGCAGCAACACTGATCTAATAGGGTGTTTGAGGGATTGGAGACCGAACAGGGTCGTACTAACTATGTGTCTCTTATCACTGATGCTCTGTGAGGCTGACGTCTCTTTCATGACTCATTTAAGACTGGGAGCAATTGGTCTGACTCTGATGATGACAGCGGGTTGTTGATAGTTCGATGCTTATTAATGTCTATGGGACAGATGTCTTATTAATTTCAACCTCAATCAATAAATAAAGCATATTTAAAAAAGCATACTAATCTTATTAAATTGTTATGGTTCAAAAATGGTCATTGTGATGTTTCTATTCTACTTCCTGAAATGAAGGTGCAGTTCTGAGATCTATGCAGCATGACTTTGTTGTATATTGTATGTGACAATGGGGAAAGGTGCCCTCTTCAGGTTGCTGACCACACAACAGCTCCTTGTATACCCATGTACGATTGCAGTGTGGTGAGTCAGGAGGGAGGTTAATGAAATGCAGGGGATGGAGGCCTGTGACCCTGTGCCTGAGCACTGTGCCGTGCGGCAGCAGGAGAAGCATCAGCTGGACTTCTGCTGTGTTCTGGACAGCTGGGGTGACATCAGATCAGACTGATGCCAAGGCATATCCCAATCACTGGCCCTCACTACTATCCACTCCACTCTCAAGTGATGGCTCTGAGAGTGTGTGGTTTACAGAATCTGTGTGTGTGTGTTTACAAGTCTTTGACTGATGGTAGCCAATTGCGACAAGTCTCAGTGCCTGGGAGGCAGCGTGTCGCACCATGCCCTATATGCCGAAGAGCTGAACATGACTCACATAAGGACAGTGAACACACATATGTATCTATGCATGTGTGAGTGTCCACGTGAATCTGTTTGTATGGTCTGACTGTCAATGAGCTCATGATGACTGGCGTGTGTGTGGGCCTTGCAGCTTGACTCGACAGGGGACACACTCCACACCTGTGCTGTCATCTGCCAGGCCATGGGAGGACTGATATTAAGTAATTACTGCAGGATCTGCCGATGCTGTAGGATTCCTCACGCCTGCCAGGGCGACTACTATACTGTCAGCTTTCTCTGCCTCAGTCTTCCTATTCCCCACTATACACTGATACATAGTTGACACAGTGCACAGACAAATGCTCTCACGCGGTCTTTCCTACTCTCACTTTCACTATCCCTTTTACAGACAAACACGGTGTTAAGTCAAACATGTTTGGGCATGCTGCCAGCATGACAAGACACATCCTCCACTGTCACGTCACACTTCCTTTGGAGAGGTGTACCGTACCTTGAGTTTACGGTAATTGTGTTTCCTGTTCAGAAGATTCAACCTCCGGCCATTCTGTTGGTTGAATCATAAAGAAAGGGGCGATGGGGGGAGGAGGAGTAGAAAGAAAGAGAGGACAAGAGAAAAACCTGCAAAAAATGCGAGACAGGATGAAAGAGCATATCCAACATGACTATCAATCACTTCAGCATGTCTTTGGAAGAGAGGCCCTAATTACAGTCCAAATGAACATCGACCATTTTCTAATGGAATAATTTAGACGGCCTGTGTTTGTATATGCCAGTCCCTCGTTCTCTATTCCCATTCATTAGGCTGCATTACATTTTTGTGATTTTTTTGGCAGCTGATATTTGCTCAGCGAGTTCAGAAGCTAGTTCATTCTCAAAGAGAATTACTTTCCCTTGTCGTCCTTTTTTCCCCCTCCTCTTCCCCCCCCCCCCCCTTCTGGGCTGTTTGGCAGGAGTGTCAGCACTCGCAGTGCCCTGGTGAGGAAGGCATGGGATTATGTCTCAGCGGCTCGGCAGAAACCATGTGGAAAAGGATACACTGTGGACGAGCGCACCATGGGTTTTCACGCCCACCGCCGGACATGGAGCTGGGTAACCGTGGGTAACGTGGCACAGTGTGAGACATCACCCTGAACACAGAGGGTGGGAGTGTTGGAGATTGGCATTTAGCCAGAGTGAACCAGACACTGGTGGGTATGTTTGAGATACTAAGAGGGCTTTGCTGTTTTGAAGGAGACTGAGTTTGAATATCAATGAGTTGATTTAAAAGACGAAAAATTAAACATGTTATGTTTAGTCACCCTATGCCTGTATCAGATATAAGACCTAAATATCTATGACGGAGCACTACAGACACAACCTACCACAGTGGAATAACAACTAGCTGGACGAAGATGAGAGAGAGAGAGAAGGAGAAGTTGGGGTAGCAAGGTTTATTGTAAGATCTAACATCACTAGCTTAATTTATTATAAGCCAGGTCCTCAGGCTCTTAGAGCAGACAACATACATCTTCTCTGCTTAACTTCCCCCTGTGAGATGACCTCCATTTGAATCTTATTTGAGGAGCACTGCCATGCCTTTCTGTTCCCAGGTGGCTCCGGGGTCTGCTCTAATAGCTCTTCCGGATGGGATGTTCCTTTAGTTCCAGACCTGCATCTTTTGCTCAGCATGGAAGGGATGTTGTGTCTGTTTTGGAGAGACATTGTGGTAGAGCGAGCGACATTGGGTTTCATGAAGCCTGACGGAAACATCATTAAAGATGCATAACATCTCACAACTGCCGACAATGATGTCTTATGACATCTGTCACAACGCGTCATGTTGCCTGTCACCGGCAGTGAAAACACTGTGGTGGTTAGAGCAATCACTGAGAGGATGTATTACTGTACCTACTGTTGATTTCCCCATCTAGCTCCTCCTTCTAATATGTCACATGTCATTTTTGTGAAGAGGTCACAGGGAGGAGGATATAAACAAACACACTTGGCTTGCTAGGGAGGGACACAAGATGTTATGTACTGTCGACCCGGCAAGATGGGTTGTTTTAGCTTGTAGATGGCCTGTAGCGCGGGACAAAACAGATATTCTCTACAGCAGATAGTTGTAATATTCTGCCCAAGGACACATTTAACATTGATTTATGTACTGTCTTTTCTATAAGATGAAGACTGAGCAATTGACTAGGGACCAAGAAAACAATATGCCAAATGCAGGCTGATTTGGGAAGAATAAAAGAATGAAGCTAGCTTATTGGAGACACCATGGAAATGGCAGTGGGGGATCATTAACATCACACCTTGAATCAATCCGTCCCATCTGCAGAGTTGACATTGGGGTGTGAAGAGAGAGAGCTAAAGTCCCGGATGAAAGGGTGGATTGTGGAGGGGGGAAAAAGACGCAGGAAGGACTTTGCAACTGGGAAAAGGTAAAGCTATTTACAGCCGCAATGTCTGGGGAAATAGGAGGTGAGAGAAAAAGAGAAAGCTCCAGGAAACATCTCACCAAAGACGCTGACAAAAACAAGGCAAACAAACAAACAAAGCACACGAAATGGAGGGAGGAGAGCGTCAAAGCCTGCAGGTTGATTTGCAAAATGCACTTCATTAGCATATGGTCGACTGAAGGACATCTTTTGAAAAAGCAGAGCCACGGGTCCAGAAGAGAATGACATTAACAACACTAATAACACAGGTATAACAACGAGCCACTTTTTATAACAATGATAATGTCAAGTGAATTTAAGAGAAGAGTTTAATCACACTGTGATTAGTGAGTACAGTACTGCGTGTAGGAGAACATAGTTGAATCATTTACACGCAAGTCATGCACGCGAGAGGTACTTAGTTGAATCATTAACACTTTGATGAAGAAGAGAAGCCCGTAGCTCATTGACTCATGCCCAAATCATGCAACACTCATGCATACTTTTTTTGTAAATGGCCTTTAGCTCCACCACTAGACACTATTATTAATGTTTGTTTTTCCTGAATAAAGGAATATTTCATTAACCTCTAGCCTTTGTGACTTTATAACCTGAACAACAGAGTTTGAGTCCTTTACTTATGACTTCATCCTATGTATATAGAACCAAACCTGCCAGAGTGCTTTTCCCCTAGCCCTTAACCTCAGTTGCCTCTGTGAATGACTTAATCGTACAACTTGTAACCCATTTCACTACAATGCTCTGATAAGAGCATGACAACAGTAACTTCCTAACCGTACCAATCTAGGCATCAAATAGCTTCCAATCTCCTGTGAAGTACCAGAGAGAGAAGTGACTTTCTAAGCAGTTTGGCAGACGTCTTATTCTGTCTGAATCTATGAGAGGGTAATACTCCAATGTGTTCAACTACATCTGATAACCGCTCGCATCCTGCTCCATAGGAGAGGACGCATTCAGAATGGCAACCTGGTCTCAGAGCATTTTGTATTATTCTGTATGTAAATCCATAACACTCCATTTAGTATGATATGTTACATTTTGTATGGTATTAATATGTGATGTCCATCACCCATTTCATATGATATGTTACAAATTACAATTTGTGTTACAAATGTTACAAATGTTATGACATGTTACAAATTTAGCAAAATGTATGATATATTACAAATTACAATTTGTTGTGGCTAACATTAGCTAGGTTAGGGATATGCTTAGGGGAAGGGTTAGCTAACATGCAAAGTAGTTTAAAAGTATCTAAAAAGTAGTACGTAGTTTCAAAGTTGCTAATTAGCTAAAATGCCAAAGTTGTCTGTGATGAGATTCAAACACGGAATCTTTGGTTTGCTCGATGTTCACGTTATACCCAACCACCCCAACCTACTACCCTCCTTTTGCTTTTGTAACCTTCTGTCTTATATAACCATATCAAACGTAACATATCATACTAATTTGGGTGTCCCGGATCAACGTTTACTATGTTATGTCTAGTCTATGAGACCAGGCTGAGAACAGGCTCTACGTGTTGTGCTGTCCATAGCAACAGCAGACAGAGTCAGCAGACAGAGTCGGCAGACAACAGAGTCGGAGCATGGACATATACCACAGCCACTCTCCACAGTATCTTCTTATAACAGACACATAAAATGATACAATTAAAATCCAAATGTTTATTAACGGTTTAAAATATTGCTTGAGCAAAGTGACATTGTATATGAGACAACTTACTTATTTTCATAATGACAAATGTCCTTCCACACCTAAGAATAGAGTGGGATCCATTTATGAGGCACACAGAGAATAATAGGCCAAGATGCTACCCTGCTGCTGCGGCATTTTCACAGGCAGACACACCTGGTCAAGTCACCGAAGAGTAAAACATCCAAAGACAGTTAAATGTGTAGATGGAAATGTATGTAGTGCATGCATGTACTGTCTGTGGCCATGGGTGTGTCTCAGAGGCTCTGCTCATATAGGCTTAAAATGCTAGAATACGTACACACCTGAGTGGACAATGCAGGTGTCTGCTAATAACTACCCTCTGAGAGAACAGAGAAAGGTCATAGTGCTGTCAATGTCAGTCATCCAGCATTCTACAAAAAAACGACGCTGTTCCAGTTGAAAACCCAAAGAGGCCAAGGAGTTTCCTTATTTTCCATTCGCTACATTTCCTTTTGACATCTTAAAAGCTCTTAGTTCAGCAAGGCACACCAATGCTTTACTCAATATAACTGGTGAGAGTTCCTTTTTGGACTAGATGTGAGGATGAACGACAACAAAAATATAGACTAGAAATAAGTAAGTGAAAGGAATGGGGAGCCAGAAAGATGACAGATGGTAAAGGGAAGAAGGAAAAACTAAAATGTCTAGAGTAGAAAAGAGAAAATGATTTGAAACCTTAGCAAGATTCATCTGGCCAAACCAAACCCATTAAGTTTAAATTAAGGACCATTGTAAGGCTAGTAAACTTGGCATGGACTCCATATATATTGACAAAATGGTCTCTAGTTTTTATTATCAAACAAAAGGCATAAAGCTAGCTTCCAGGCGCTCTGTAGAGGCAAAGTTATCTGAACGCATAATCATATGTGTCAAATATTGATTTTGTTTCACAACGCAACTTTAGCTCTCTCTGGAAGCTGAGGCAACTCAGAGGCCATTGGACTAATGCTCCCCTATGCACAGAGACCATTACTCAACATACAACCTCACAGCTATGGAAAGAGTCTTCAGATAATTTTGTCTATGTATTCAACATGTTCACAAGAGGCATTCCTGTGTCACAAGTGTATGATTACATTCGAAGTCGAAAGAGGCAGTAATGCTGTCCAGAAAAGCACTGTGTAACCTACTGTCTAGCCTAGCGTTGTGGCCACAGCATTGACTGGTGTCGTCCATCATGTCGTATAACCCTGGTGAGGTTGCTGGCGTGGGCAATTTGTCAACTTTGAGTCCTGTGACTCCACATCCCCTCCCCCTACTTCCTTTAATTCCTATCGTTACGGGGCTCCTGAGCCGACTATCAAGAGTGCTTTGTAAAGTTCGAAGTGCTCTCTATGAGGCTAACGAATGCTCTTTTAAGGTAAGTCCGATCTCTATGCTTGCTCTCTCTGACCTAGTTAAGGAACATGCTATCAGTCTTCTTAACTATCCTGCGCCACGCTTTCAATTCACCTCCCTCTCAAGGCTCTTTTATGTCCTTTTTCTGACTTTAAAAATAATCATTTCAATTTATCTCTCTCTCTTTCCTCTCCCTCCATTTTGTCTGTAGGTAAATGGATGCCCTAGTTAACAAGGAGAAAAGCCACTAGAGCTAATGCTGCTGCATCTGCAGATACAGACTTACAAAGCTAACGCATCTTTGTAACAATTCTACGTTTTTCCATTTAAGGAGTAAATTCAGATAAACAGATATAATGTGTTATGTAGAACCTGTCATTTTATATGTCCAAATCATGCACAAAGTGTTTAATACAACATTAATCCTCTTTACATTGTGCCATAAAATAAATGATTAAACAACAAATGGATCCCGCTTTAAATTCTGTGCAGCTTAAAAAGGCTTCATAAAGCCTTCATAAACACTACATAAATGTGTTACAAATCATATATAACCGTATGTCATGCTTTATAAAGGGATCATAAATGTGGCATAACTGTGTGACATAACCCACTAAGTCAAATATGATATAAACATGTTGTTTATAAAGGGTGGCATAAGCACTGCTTAATAAAGGCCTTATAAATCATATTAAATTGAGTCTTCACGAAGCATTTACAACCATGTCATGCATCTTGGTAGCGCATTGCATACGTAGAAATGTATTCATGCATGACTGAAAGTTGCTTTGGCTAAAAGCCTCTGCTAAATTTTATATACTGTATTATATTATATTTTACGAAAACATTTCCAGGATGGCCCAACCGCTTTCCCTCTTGGGTGCATAGTCAATATTGGACTTGACCTCAACCTTCCCCAAAATACTGTGCTGCAGGATGACACAAACTCTAAAGTGCAGTCATGCACAACTAAAACATGGTAGGGCCTTTTAAAATCAGTTAAAATGTTTGCCCACTTCTGTTTTGTTTTTGATTTTTAATTCAATTTTCTTGGTTTTGTTTTTCCACTTTTCAGCTGTCCCAATAATTTATTCACAATTTTTTTACAAGAAAAATAAATACATTGGAATTTCTGTGTTAATAGCAATGCTTAAACCACATCAGGAGATGACTTTTGAGGTCTGGAAAAAAATCTAAGAAACATTGATTTTGAGTTGTAGTTGCCCTTTTATAACTGCAACTACAACTGTTGTTTGGTTAGCGTGTTTTCTGTAATGCAGTAAGCGCACATGGGATGTGATTCGGCCGGCAATGTAATGGGTGGACTAAAATGCCAGCAGCACTTCGTATTATTCAGAGCCCCATGAAATGACACCATATATACATTCTACAGATCCTACTGAGTATTCCATACAATACCTGGGACCCACTGGGGAGTCAGGCCTAGCCATTCAGAATGGGTTTTTCCCCACAAAATGGCTTTATTACAGACAGAAATACTCCTCAGTTTCATCAGCTGCCCAGGGGGCTGGTCTCAGACGATCCCGCATGTGAAGAAGCCGGATGTGGAGGCCCTGGGCTGGTGTGGTTACATGGTCTGCGGTTGTGTGGCCGGTTGGATATACTGCTAAATTCTTTAAAACAACATCCCATGTGCGCTTACTGCACTACAGAAAACAGGCGGCTTATGGTAGAGAAATGAATATTAAATTCTCTGGCAACAAACCTGTTGCTAAAGTCAGCATGCCAATTGCACACTTTGGCATTGTGTCATGTGCCAAAACTGCACATTTTAGTGTCCTTTCATTGTCCCCAGCAAAAGGTGCACCTGTGTAATGAACATGCTGTTTAATCAGCTTCTTGATTTGCCACACCCATCAGGTGGATCTTGACAAAAGAGAAATGCTCACTAACAGGGATGTAAACAAATTTGTGCACACAATTAGAGAAATGTGCTTTTTGTGCACATGGAAGATTTCTGGGATCTTTTATTTCAGATCATGAAACATGGGACCAATACTTTACACGTTGTGTTTATATTTTTGTTCAGTACAGTATGGTAGAAAAATTACAAGATTATGTTATAATGTTTATGCATCGAATAGCTTTGATGAGTACTCTGTCATCTGTGTCTGTGGGACTGAGTTGGGCCTCTGGGGCTTGGGGCTTGGGGCTTGGGGCTGACAATTGATTTATGATGGCTTGGTGATAGAACCTACAGCCTACATTCCATTGAATGACTAGCATCTGTGTGTTAAGGGGTGCGAAACTGAGAAGCTAACCCTGTATAAACAAGCAGTAAATGACCTAGAGACAGAAACCTGGCACAATGTACACCTTGCTGTCTGTTGCTTGATATCACAATGTACTTTTGTATAATTCTACATATATTTTCTTTGTCACAGAAACGCAGGAGGACTATAAAGAGTGGTAACCTAACACTGCTTATTTGAGCTCTCGGCATCACACTTCAGAGTGTGGGATCGACCAGCTTCATTATTGCAATAATTAATTGATATTAAAGAATGATTGTTTGAAGAAATAAAAAAGTCTCTCTCCTTTGAATCAGAAATATTCCATGACAACAGTTTGTAGTAGTTACAGTAAGTGTTGAGTTAGATGACATACTCAATTGTTATTTCAAATAATTTCAGTGACTTCACAGCAATTTCTAGCTATCCAAAGTTTAGCAAGGTAGCAGGCTCAGCTAAAATGTACAAAATCCCTCTAGACACAGCCACGTCTCATAGTCAAATCATGTACATTTGTAAATTAATTAAAGAGGAATATAATAATACGAATTGAATGGAGTCTTCTTCCCATTTAGAGTTTCTGGCGCAGGACAGAAATGCCTTTATCCAGATGGTGTGACAAAGGCATTTCCTAACAGGGCCTCCTGAGTGGCGCAGTGGTCTAAGGCACTGCATCACAGTTGCTAGCTGTGCCACTAGAGATCCTAGTTCAAGTCCAGGCTCTGTCGCAGGGCGGTGCACAATTGGCCCAGTGTATTCTGGGTTAGGGGAGTGTTTGGCCGGCAGGGATGTTCTTGTCCCTTCGTGCTCTAGTGACTCCTGTGGAGGGATGGGCGCATGCACGTTGACACAGTCGCCAGTTGTGCAGTGTTTCCTCCGACGAATTGGTGTGGCTGGCTTCTGGGTTAAGTGGGCATTGTGTCAAGAAGCAGTGGAGCTTGGTTGGGTCGGGCTTTGGAGGACGCATGGCTCTTGACCTTCGCCTCTCCTGAGTCCGTACGGGAGTTGCAGCGATGAGACAAGACTGTAACTACCAATTTGATAACATGAAAAAGGGGGGGGGGAGAAAAAAAAGGTTGGAACCAACATGCAGTACCTCCAGCAACAAGAGAGGCAAGAACCATTAGTCCTCCAGGTCAGGGACAAGCTACTCTATTCAATGTAACTGCATTGCCATTACATTTGTGTTTACATCATTAAGTCTTTATGTATGTGTTATGAATGACCAAAGGCTACAGCGTCATGGGATATAAGAGTCTTTATGGATGTGTTATTAATGTCCGAAGGTCTCTCACTTCAAACTACGTAGTACAGGACACTACACAAAGAGTCAATAAATAGGTTATTAACGTTCTGCTGATTTATTAAGGTTCTGCCCATACCCGCCCGTCTAGCATCACTACTCTGGACGGTTCTGACTATGTGAATATGTGGACAACTACAAATACCTAGGTGTCTGGTTAGACTGTAAACTCTCCCTCCAGACTCACATTAAGGATCTCCAATCCAAAATTAAATCTAGAATTGGCTTCTTATTTCGCAACAAAGCATCCTTCACTCATGCCGCCAAACATACCCTCATAAAACTGATTATCCTTCCGATCCTTGACTTCGGCGATGTCATTTACAAAATAACCTCCAACACTCTACTCAGCAAATTGGATGTAGTCTATCACAGTGCCATCCGTTTTGTCACCAAAGCCCCATATACCACCAACCACTGCGACCTGTATGCTCTCGTTGGCTGGACCTCGCTTCATAGTCGTCGCCAAACCCACTGGCTCCAGATCATCTATAAGTCTTTGCTAGGTAAAGCCCCGCCTTATCTCAACTCACTAGTCACCACAGCAGCACCCACCCGTAGCACGCGCTCCAGCAGGTATATTTCACTGGTCATCCCCAAAGCCAACTCCTCCTTTGGCCGCCTTTCCTTCCTGTTCTCTGCTGCCAATGACTGGAACGAATTGCAAAAATCACTTAAGCTTATAGCTCCCTCACTAACTTTAAGCATCAGCTATCAGAGCAGCTTACCGATCATTGCACCTGTAAACAGCCCATCTGTAAATGGCTCACCCAACTACCTCATCCCCATTTATTATTTTTTCTCTCCTTTACACATTCATCTGCACATCTATCACTACAGTGTTAATGCTAAATTGTAATTATTTAGCCACTATGGCCTATTTATTGCCTTACCTCCCTAATCTTTCTACAAATTTGCACACACTGTATATAGAATTTTATATGGTGTTATTGACTGTACGTTTGTTTATCCCATGTGTAACTCTGTGTTGTTTGTGTCGCTCTGCTCTGCTTTATGGCCAGGGCGCAGTTGTAAATGAGAACTTGTTCTCAACTGGCCTACCTGGTTAAATAAAGGTGGAAAAAATAAATATAAATAAAATAATAATAAATAGAAAATTTATTCATATTCGACATAGTGGGTTATGTCACATTTTACATGGGTGATTATGACACATAGTTATGCCACATTTATGAACCCTTTATAAAGCATGAAATAGTTATAAATGCTTTGTAATACATTTACGTAGCGCTCATGAAGGCATTATAAGCTGAACATAATTTAAAGCGGGACCGATGTAAGTGCAACAGCCAGTTGGATTTGATAGTGGAAGACAGAAGTCGAAAAAAGAAAAAGGTCAAAAAGACAGGCGGTCGTTGGATTCTGCTGGTGGATGATGGGTAATGGGATGGTGTGTGTGTTGTTTGTGGATGTATTACCATTCAGGGCACACACTCCTAGAGCAGTCAGTGGCGTTTACCGCCATTGACCAGCCAGCATCGTTTGATCAGTACTTAATGTCACTTAACGCAATCGCTTCAAGCCAACCCTGCCTGTTTAGAGTGGAACAGATGTTTTGCCAAAGCGATCTCGCAGTTCTAATTAGCCACTGATAGTAAATGCATTAGCACTGGGAAGCAACACAGTTTAAAATATAGCTGCCTGCGATAGGAGGTGAAAGTGAGTGGGATATGGAATTAGGGGGTGGAGAGAAAGGGGAAGGGGAATAATCAATGTGGCTTGTTAAGATAGCGAAATCGTGGGGTACCATTACAAAGTGCTATTTGACTGTGCTCTCATGCTAGCCTCCTCTGTTGTTGCTACTTTTAAGAAGATGTGTCTCTGTTTTTTACGATGATGAAACGTCAGGAGCTTTACCTGGAAAACAGATTGCGTGCTGGGAGTGTGTAGGAGTACATCTCTAGGTGAAACCATCACTTTTCCCTTTTACTCTTACATTATACTCCTAAACAGCATGAAAAAGAGGCTCACACTCCTTATTCATCGAGTTGGACAGCTAAACCAGTATCTATTCTCTCCGGGACAGTTGGTTTTGCTGAAGGCAATGAAAGAGAAGTATACTGTGGTCTTGGATTGGAAACCATTTTCTACAAACTCATTTCCCCTCAACCATGGGCGTATGATATTGCAAAGATTACCTGGATTTCAAAGTCGTCAATTCTCAGGACGGAATTATTTAAAAAAAGGCTCTCAACTCAAAACTAAAGCCCTATTCTAACACAGTGGGGGCTTTTCAAATCATTTCTGCAAAGCCCATTGTACAATACCATCCAATCCAAACCAGCAGGACTCCAACCCTCTAGAAAGCGTCACTCCAAATTCCATCCTCCAACTGATTCCCTTCCACCAACTATAAATACACACGTTCACACAAAGCCACAGAGCTGATTGCCTTTGAGCCACTTGTGAATGGCCAGCCACCAGCCACCTGCCTCCCTTCCTTGCACACCTTCAATAGAATTTATCAGAGTGGCAGTGCCCCAGCTGCTTCCCTCTTCAAACTTAAAGACATGGAGCTAGATGTCTCCTTTGCCCTCAGTGCCATGTCCCCTGCTATCCTACAGGCCTAACCACCTGGCCTCTTTTTGTGTTCTGCTGATACTACTACAACCTGGGCTACTGCTAACATTAACCACTGCCATGTATTCTGCCTACATCTCTAAGCAGCCTCAGCCTGGTTGCCTCTGTGCCTCTGACTCTTCCCCCTTCAGGCCACAGCCTCCACAAACACCACCACAATGGATCCAAGGGCTCTGAAAACTATATAGGGCTGATGTAAACCTTTTGCCTTTAATGGCACAGGAAATGAATCTCCTGTTAGGGATTACTGTGGCGTGTAACAGCCCTTGAACGGTCCGCTTTAAAGGGTTTAACAAGGTTAAATGGGTGTGAAGCGGCGGCGGTGGGATGGGGTCGTGGGCGTAGGGGGGGGGGGGGGGGGGCATACCTGGATTTCTAAAAGTGTGATGATGCCTTCTGAGTCTTTATAAACTCGTAAACACCCCCACTAGCACATTGAGTACTAAAAAAAAGGCTGGAATGAGGTGAATGGTGGCCATAAACGCAGAACAAACGCAAGCTGGAACACTGGCTGTCTGCATGTAAAACACACGTAATAGAAGTGTTTTAATGGAAAATGTCCCCTCTTAGACCTTAATCTATCCTAGCATCCTATTACCCAGGCCTGGTAATGATCGCGAGGACACAAGGCATGTGGTACAGAGGAAGAAGGTGGTGTGGTGTTGAGCTTGGCCAATGGCAGTGCTGTTGGTGGCTACTGGTTCATTTGGGGTAAGATTAATTGTGTGGATGCTGTCCCCTTTCTACAGGCCAGGGTCAGACTAATCTCCTGAGAAAACAAAGAGTGCTTCCACCTCAACACATACACTCTCGTGTGTAGACATGCCCACCCACCCAGACACATAGGCATGCACCTGTATGTTCTGTGCTATAATTAAGCAATAAGGCCTGAGGGGGTGTGGAGGGGGCCGTTCTTATGCACAACGCTTATAGCCATTTGGTGTGGTAATTTGGCTCAAGGTGCCTTAGAACCGCAAAAGGCCATCTTTGGTCATACCAATGGTCTGATATACCAAGGCTTTCAGCCAATCAGCATTCAGGGCTCGAACCACCTGGGTTATAATTGCACCTATACACTCTGGCCTGTTATGCAGCCTCTCACTGTGCTTCGTACAATACATCTGAATTCACATGGACTTTAAGTGTACGGAAGCTTTCTTCCGCAAAGTGAATAAAACCACTCTTGACTCACGAGCTTGAGGTTCACTGCCAAAAAAGCAGCATTCAGTTATTTCCTACGCTGAGGCATTCAATTGCACATGGCCTTTGTTGAATTTCCATAATAGGTGCTTTGGACATCATGTAACACGACAGATTAAAGCCAGATGGAGGCAGGGGTAAAATAGCAGGTACAAATGCTGCGGCAGAGTGTGTACGTGTGTGTGTTTTTCTTTCTTCACTGACGTGAGGTGCAAAATGGAGAGCCTGAATACTGAATGTGTGTCTGTGTGCATGAGCGCATGTGTGTGTGCATGTGTGTGTGTGTGTGTGTGTGTGGATGAGAGAGAGAGTGTGTTTGATGGAGAGTGATTGTATTTTCCTTTTCTCTTGTCCCCTGAGGAGGTGACGGGGTTGGTATTGTAATTCCACTCTCATTTCCCAAGTCGCCGCGGCGACTGTGGACTTGTCACTCAGAGGAGGCAGAGAACGAGCCTGTCAATCAATCAATGGCCCATTACGGAAACTTTTCCAAAAATGACTGCTTTTTCCTTCCTCTTCCTTTTTAGCATAACACAATTTCAACACTTTGTCATTGGCACAGAGTGTGATTAGTCTGCTAAGTGAAAGGGGGCTGCAGGGAGAAAGAGAATGAGGGGGAGGGAGATGTAGGATGGAGAGAGAAAGAGGGAGAGTAGTAGCATCATTACATTACAACGCCCTTGTCTAAATGCAAAGATGCAGTAAGGTATGGAAGGAAGGGAATGGCATGTTAAAAGCAAAGGCCTTCAGAAATTCTACAAAGTACACTTTCATTAGAAAGCCTAAATCATGCTTTATTTTCTCACATGCAGTGAACACAACATTTCAGGTTTGTTATTGGTTGCATGACTGAAACGGAGGGGTAAGAGAAGTACGAAAAGAGGACACTATAACGGAGAGTACAGAGAGATAGAGGGAGACAAAGTGAAAAGAAAGAGGGCAAGGAAGCAAAACATGGGGAGGTGGTGGGCTGAAGAGGACGAGATAAAAAGAGGGAGGAATAGACTTGGTAATGCAGGCAGACCTAAACACGGTGATGGTGAGACGTGTGACAGGCAGGGGGGGGGGGGGGGCGCGACGACGAGACAGAGCCATGCCGTGCGCCTTAAACAAAAGCGAATGTAAACCTGCATATAGTAACATCCATCACACACGCAGACACTAGTGTGACACGACAGCTAAAACAGATCTCCTCGCCTCGGCAAAAAGACGGAGACGAGGTAGTGGGTTGGGTGGGCTAGAAGGGGTAAAGAGAGAGAGAGAGAGTCGGATAGAGGGATGAACCAGAGAGAACAGCATTACATGACAACCATCGTCACGATGAAACCTCGCTCCACTGCAGACTTGCGTCAAATGGAGCAGGGAGTTGTAACCTTGACCAGGCTCACCAGCCCCCACTGGAAGGAAGCTTTGGCCTCAGCATATCTCAGCAATATACTGACCTCATGTTTCTACACCATGGCTCTGTGGTCAACGTTTAGTAAAGCTAAAAATCATGAGGAAAATGTGGATTAGGCTCATAGGATTGACTTTATGTTGACCATCGTTTGATATACATCTAGACAATTTGATGCAAACCGCCAAGGGATGTATATCGCATCAGTGGAAGGATCCCCGTTCCCCATAACAACAATGCATTTAGAGAAAGGGAATGCATTTAGGGCATGGAGCTTTGAGATGCTGATCTTCCTCAGCATTTTCCATAAACTCTGGCCCCGGTTCTCTTCAAACCATTTACTGTGTTTCTGGGGGGATAAGAAACAAATAATGCTCTTCAGAGTACTGTGAGAATGCATGTTGGAGTATTATTTATAACCGGGTTAGATTGAATAGGGCCATGTGTCTTGAAAGCCTTATTGTTTATGGCACTAAGTTCAAATAAGATCTTATTTTCCAGGCAAATAGGATCCTGTGTTATCTGTGAGGATCCCCCGGGATCTATAGAACATCCCCAGAGTATAACCCCCATCAGTCATAGGGGTGGTTAACTACTACTCCTCTCCTCGTCTCTCCTCGTCACCCTTTCATTTCCTTGGTCTCATTTCCCCACTTGTTTTCTTCTTCAAACCCCTCTTCTCATTCATCTCCTCTCAGCTGCCTCTCCCTTTACCCCTCTCTCTTCTCATCTCTCTCTCCTGCTCCTGCAGGCACGGTGAGTAGAGGGCTCCGCGGGGGGACCAAGTATCGATCGCACTGAGTCAGCTATGAATTCATTAAATGAATTCATTAAATCCCCTCTGTCAATGCCTGTTTGTTTTATTTTCTATTTTTTATTTAACCTTTATTTAACTAGGCAAGTTAGTTAAGAACAAATTCTTATTTACAATGACGGCCTACCCCGGCCAAACCCGGATGACGCTGGGGCAATTGTGCTCCACCCTATGGGACTCCCAATCACGATACGGTTGCGAACCATGGTCTGTAGTGACGCCTCTAGCACTGAGATGCAGTGCCTTAGAACACCGAGCCACCTGGGAGCCCAATAATATAAGGGGACGAGTCAGAGTTTATACATAAAGTGGTTTAATGTATAGGTGTGTCCTGAGACATGAATACAGTATACTGTATTGTATCAGTGGTTCAATGTACAGTGAATAGGGATAGCTAGGTACTCCTCAGAGATCTTTCTGGAACAAATTAATCCATTCATTCTGTTTTGAACAAGGTCAATAATTATTTGGGACTCAGAACAGTTACAGTTTGGTGTAAGCATAGAATGCCTTTTTGATAATGACTATGTATGATGATATAACTGTACTAGGGCTTTTTGATAATGACTATGTATGATGATATAACTGTACTAGGGCTTTTTGATAATGACTATGTATGATGATATAACAGTACTAGGGCTTTTTGATAATGACTATGTATGATGATATAACTGTACTAGGGCTTTTTGATAATGACTATGTATGATGATATAACTGTACTAGGGCTTTTTGATAATGACTATGTATGATGATATAACAGTACTAGGGCTTTTTGATAATGACTATGTATGATGATATAACTGTACTAGGGCTTTTTGATAATGACTATGTATAATGATATAACTGTACTAGGGCTTTTTGATAATGACTATGTATAATGATATAACTGTACTAGGGCTTTTTGATAATGACTATGTATAATGATATAACTGTACTAGGGCTTTTTGACAATGACTATGTATAATGATATAACTGTACTAGGGCTTTTCTAAACCTTATGCTTGTCAAATGCCAATGGTGACGACGGACTAGGCGATGATAAATAAATGGTGTGTTTCTGTGTCTGTGTGTGTGTGTGTGTGTGTGTGTCTGTGTGTGTGTGTGTGTCTGTGTGTGTGTCTCTGTGTGTGTGTGTGTGTGTCTGTGTGTGCGTTTGTGTGTGTATGTGTGTATGTGTGTGTGTGTGTGTGTGTGTGTGTGTGTGTGTGTGTGTGTGTGTGTGTGTGTGTGTGTGTGTGTGCATCCGTAAGCTCTTGTGGAGGTGTATGATGAGATGACGCACTAAATGAATACATAGAGGCTAATCACATTTCCTTTGGTGAGCCAAGGGTAGAAGCTTTGAAATCAAAGGTGCAGTTGAAGCACATTACAACCATGGCAGTGGTGGGAAAAGTACCCAATTGTCATACTTGAGTAAAAGAATAGATACCTTAATAGAAAGTTACTCACATAAAAGTGAAAGTCAGCCAGTAAAATACTACTAAGTATCAAAAGTAAAAGTATGAATCATTTAAAATGTCTTATATATTAAGCAAAGCAGACAGCACCATTTGCTTGTTTTTTAAATATATGGATAGCCAGGGGCACACTCCAACACTCAGACAGTATTTACAAAAGATGCATGTGTTTAGTGAATCCGCCAGGCCAGAGGCAGTAGGGATGACCACGTGTTCTCTTGAGTGCTTGAATCTGCCCCTTTTCCTGTCCTGCTAAGCATTCAAAATGAAACTTTTCTTTAATACTTTTGTACTTTTGGTGGTCAAAGGAAAATTAATAGAGTAAAAAGCATAATCTTTTCTTCAGGAAAGTAGTGAAGTAAAAGTAAAAGTAGTCAAAAAATATAAATAGTAAAGTACAGATACCTAAAACAACTACTTAATTAAGTAGTACTTTAAAGTATTTTTAATTAAGTACTTTACACCACTGAACCACGGTAAATCATAAGTAAATCAATTCCACACACCGTCTCAACCAAACAACCGGCAAACTATTATTACATACAATGCAGAAACAGGAAATAACGTGAAAATCTGCCACAGACAGCAAAGCTAATCAGAACAGATGTATCTGCAATCTGACATCGGACTGTTCAATCTCCGGCCTGCTTAAAGGGCGAGAGATATCCAAATCGTCATGATCCCCCTCTCAAGGCTCAAGGCCTTATCCTGCAGTGTGAAGAAAGAATCTCTAGAAAACGACGGGCCTCTGTGTATGCAATCACATTACACACTTGTCAGCTTAAAAGGTCAACATATTAGGTTAGTCCCCTCTCCAACTTCTGTTTCTATACTTGCCTCATCTGCAAACACATTATTTATTTTGTTGTTACAGAAAGGAGAAAAAAAGAACTTAACATTTCTCTGAAGAGGAAAGAGGACCAATGGAGAGGAGAAAAGTTTTAGTGTATTCTATAATCTAGTGGATGACATTTTACTTCCTCTCTTTATCCCCTGTGGTCTCAGTGAAAATGAGTAGAGGATGATATTATAATAGGGATATATGCATCCGAGCGGAGAGCCGCAGACCAATGTGACAAACCAAAACACAGAGAGTGGGTGAGAATGAGGAATTGGGACTTTAACCATCCAACACAGAGCGAGGAAGGAGGACACTTGACTGCAACCACACTGATCTACTCCACTGCATCCACCCAGAGAGATTGGGTTAATAACTTAAGCGTGCACTGTGTGTGCCTGTGTGCATTGTAAGTCCACCTCCATCTGCATTGGTCAAAATGAGTTGCTAGCAGCTCCCATCTATCTAAATCAGTTCACTCCAGATTCTCTCCAGTCTCTGCGGCACTAGCTAGCTCTGCATGACACATCACTATGCATCACTATGGCTTATAGGCAGAGAATAATTCATATTCGAATGCAGTGTTTTGCAATCACTGCAATCCCACGATTCCCTCCTACTTGTCATTGTCACCCGCCTGTGTGGCTGCTTGGCTTGATGGGATGTGACGCCTCTCCTCTTCTGTAGTCTCCCCTCCTCTCCCCTGCTGTACGCTCCTCTCCTCTCTACTCTCCTCTCCTGTACGCTCCTCTCTACTCTCCTCTCCTCTCCTGTACGCTCCTCTACTCTCCCATCCTCTCCTCTCCTGTACTCTTCTCTCCCCTGCTGTTTGCTCCTCTCCTCTCTACTCCTGTACGCTCCTCTACTCTCCCATCCTCTCCTCTCCTGTACTCTTCTCTCCCCTGCTGTTTGCTCCTCTCCTCTCTACTCCTGTACGCTCCTCTCTACTCTCCTCTCCTCTCTACTCCTGTATGCTCCTCTCCCCTGCTGTTTGCTCCTCTCCTCTCTACTCCTGTATGCTCCTCTCTACTCTCCTCTCCTCTCTACTCCTGTATACTCCTCTCCCCTGCTGTTTGCTCCTCTCCTCTCTACTCCTGTACGCTCCTATCTACTCTCCTCTCTACTCCTGTACGCTCCTCTCTACTCTCCTCTCCTCTCCTGTACGCTCCTCTCTACTCTCCTCTCCTCTCCTCTCCTGTATGCTCCTCTCCCCTGCTGTTTGCTCCTCTCCTCTCTACTCCTGTACGCTCCTCTCTACTCTCCTCTCCTCTCCTGTATGCTCCTCTCCCCTGCTGTTTGCTCCTCTCCTCTCTACTCCTGTACGCTCCTCTTTGCCCTCTGGTGCTGCTCCTGCTTGGGCCTGGACAGGAATGGCATTAGGATGCTGGAGAGGGCCTTCCTTTGTGGCAGCCTCTGCCAGCCACTTAATTTGCCGTTTATAGTTTCACCGCAGCAGTAATTTAATCTTCAGCCCACAGAAACATCTCTGTCAGGCCTCTATGTATGTGTGTCCCTGCCTATGTGACTATACAGTATGTGTATGAAACAGAGATATGGGTGGGTACATCTCCTGCCATTTTGTGTGTGTGTGTTTATGTGAGTGAGTGAGTGTGTTTGTTTGTCTGTATGTGTGTGTGTTTGAGTGTCTGCGTGTGTGTGCGTGGTTGTATGGCCTTTCCCTGTGGGATGAAGCAGTGGTATTCACAAGGCCTTATTAAAATGCCAGTCCTGACCTGGTTGCACAGAGTCATGGAGAGAAGGCGGAGATAGCTGTCCTTGATTCTCGTCTACCCCCTTGAGCTGCTGCCCAAGGCCTGCTGAACTCTCCCTCTCTCTCCCTGCATCTCTCTTTCTTGCTCTTTCACACCCCTGTTTCTCTCGCCGTCCATGTCTCTCTGTCTCTCATCTCTCCCCCTGTACCCATCCTTTATGTAGGCTGTTTAAAGACAGGATGGGTAGACTAGAAGGATGGACTTTATATAATTACACAGCCACCACGGTCAGATGCAGCAGTCCACTGTGTCATTTTAAATGCACTGACTGTACAAAACATTAGGAACACCTCCTAATATTGAGTTGCACCGGCCTTTTGCCCTCAGAACAGCCTCAATTCGTCAGGGCATGGACTCTACAAGGTGTCAAAAGCATTCCACAGGGATGCTGGCCCATGTGGACTCAACAGCAACTCAACAGTGTACACAGTGTTCTTAATGTTTTGTACACTCAGTGTACACAATCCATGTCTCAATTGTCTCAAGGCTTAACAATCCTTATTTAACCTGTCTCCTCCCCTTCATCTACACTGATCGAAGTAGATTTAACAGGTGACGTCAATAAAATATCATAGTTTTCACTTTGCTTCACCTGGTTAGCCTACGTCATGGAAAGAGCAGGTGTTCCTAATGTTTTGTACACTCAGTGTAGCATACCGTATTGTATTTGGGTATTTATAAATTCATCAGTGTCAATGGAAGAAGTTATAATAAATGGACACCCCTTCAAATTTGTGGATTTGGCAGGTGTATAAAATTGAGCACAGCCATGCAATCTCCATAGACAAACATTGTCAGTAGAATGGCCTTACTGAAGAGCTCAGTGACTTTCAACATGGCACCGTCATAAGACGCCACCTTTCGAACAAATCAATTTGAAAAATGTCTGCCCTGCTAGAAATGCCCCGGTCAATCGTCTGTTATTGTGAAGTGAAATCGTCTAGGAGAAACAACAGCTCAGCCACGAAGTGGTAGGCCACACAAGCTCACAGAACGGGACCATAGAGTGCTGAAACGCGTAGCGAGTAACAATTGTAAGTCCTCAGTTGCAACACTCACTACCGAGTTCCTAACTGCCTCTGGAAGCAACGTCAGCACAAGAACTGTTCGTTGGGAGCTTCATGAAATGGGTTTCCATGGCCGAGCAGCCGCACAGAAGCCTAAGATCACCATGCGCAATGCCAAGCGTTGGCTGGAGTGGTGTAATGCTCGACACCATTGGACTCTGGGGCAGTGGAAACGCTTTCTCTGGAGTGATGAATTACGATTCACCATCTGGCAGTCCGACTGATGAATCTGGGTTTGGCGGATGCCAGGAGAATGCTAACTGCCCGAATGCATAGTGCTAACTGTAATAGTGTTCGGTGGGGGAGGAAAAATGGTCTGGGGCTGTTTTTCATGGTTTGGGCTAAGGCCCCTTAGATCCAGTGAAGGGAAATCTTAACGCTACAGCATACAATGACATTCTAGACGATTCTGTACATCCAACTTTGGGGCAACAGTTTGGGAAAGGCCCTTTGATGTTTCAGCATGACATTGCTCCTGTGGACAAAGCAAGGTCCATACAGAAATGGTTTGTAAAGATCAGTGTGGAAGAACTTGACTGGCCTGCACAGATCCCAGACCTCAACCCCATCAAATACCTTTGGGATTAATTGGAATGCGGACTGCAAACCAGGCCTAATCACCCAACATCACTGCCCAATCTCACTAATGCTCGTGGCTGAGTGGAAGCAAGTCCCTGCAGCAATGTCCCAACATCTAGTGGAAAGCCTTCCATGAAGAGTGGAGGCTGTTATAGCAGCAAAGGGGAATCAACTCCATATTAATGCCCATGATTTTGGAATGAGATGTTCGACAAGCAGGTATCCACATACTTTGCTCATATAGTACAGTTTATCAGGCTTTAAAGTGTCAATTTAACAGTAGGCTATTCCACCACACAACACAGTGACAGGCTAATTGGAGGGCTTAAAGTGTTGACTGACGTGTCCATGACACTGCATGACGGTTTCCTGACTAGTGTTTTCCGACAGAGCCCTCCACACAGAGGAGACTGCTATTTACTCATCCCTCTGAGCCTCTGCTATTTATTTGTTGGCTCCGGGATGCGGTCTGGGTTGTGCCCCCTTGTTTGTACTCTATGTCTCTGGGTAGAGACGATTCCCTCTCCTGCTGACAAATCCATTTGTACCATGAAGTTCACCACTGCAATTCCTTCTTCCCCGAGCACCACTGAATTGTCTCTTCCCATTCTTTAAATCCCCTCCCTTGAGTGTGTATGTGCGTCTGTGGTTATTTGTGTACTGTTGTCGGCCTTTGTGATATATCATACAGATATCTTGAAATTTGCTGAGTTCCTCCATTTCTAAGTAGAAAAACAAAGCCTCACATCTCTTCCCCACATAGAACAAAGACATTATGGCTTATATCCAACTTTTTATCTCTTACTCTGTATCTAATAAACACTCTGAAGATCACACTGTCTTTTGTATGTTACGCTCTATTCATTCACATGAAACAGAAACATCCTAAATATATTTCACTAGGCACAGAGCACAGCTGAAATTTCTCAAAATGAAAATCTTCAACCTAAGGGATATTCACCTAACTATCCAGATATGCCTTTTATCTTTCTCACTCTCTTCCCCCGTTCTCTCTCTCTCTCATTCTCTCTCTCTCTCTCGTTCTCTCTCTCTCCCTCTCTCTCTCTCTTACTCTCTGGCTCTCTTACTCTCTCGCTCTCTCTCCTGCTCTCTCTCTATTTCTGTCTCGCGCTTTCTCTCTCTCTGTCTATTTCATTCCACTCCTCTCTCACTCCTCTCTCTCTCCTCTCTCTCTCCTCTCTCACTCCTCTCTCTCTCCTCTCTCACTCCTCTCTCTCCTCTCTCTCTCCTCTCTCTCTCCTCTCTCTCTCCTCTCTCTCTCTTTTTTTACTGTCTCTCTCCCTTTCTTCTAATTTTCCTTTATATTGGAATGAAAATTGAACTGCCCTGCTTGATTTCCTGCACATGCTCCATGAAAGAAAAAAAAAACGCAATTAGCTTTGTGGCTTTAATGGTAGTAGAGAAAGGTATTAAAGACTTGTATGTTCTGGGGCCCCAGTGTTCTCTGCTCCCTGAGGAGAAAGGCATTAAGCTAAAAACTCATATCATTCTATTGTTCTATTCTATATGCCCATATGTTCTCTGTGTGTGAGCTTATGCTATGAGTCAGAGTGTGGGTGTGAATAATATCACAGTGCAGAATGTATATGACAAGAAATTCCCTTTGGTTTGACCGAAGGTATGAGGTGCAGCACAGTAGTACTCCACTTCAGATAAAGCTGGTGGATTAGAGTGCAGCTCTGACTAGGAATGATTCTGAGAGGCTCATACAGACTCACACAGACGCCCTGACGTTCTCCATGCACTTCATTAACAGCTGGCCCAGCAGCAGCAACACATCTCTTCTGTCTTCTTACAACCTGCCAGGGGCTCCCCTCCACCAACCAAGAATGAAATGGAATGAACCCATGGACCAACCCACATGGGGAAGAGGCCTTTCAGATTCTTCCCACTCATCAAGCAGTCATACTGTTGAGTTGTGTGGTGCCAGTAGTGGTGGGAAAGTGGTAGTGTGACGTAGATGGCTGAGTACAGCAGCATCTCTAGTGGAGGACTTGAGGTTGACGGCTCTGTGTAGGAAACAGGACCTGTCATTGTGAATTCAAATAAAAATGCGCCGAATACAACAGGTGTAGACTTTGCCGTGAAATGCTTGCTTATGAGCCATTACCAACGATGCAGAGTTACATTTTTTAAATAAAAGTTAAAATAGCAACACAATAGGAATAAAATACACAAGAATGAAGCTATATGCAGGGAGTACCAGGACCAAATCAATGTGCAGGTAGGTGTACAAGGTACTTGAGCTAGATACTGTATGTAAATAAAGGCAGGATAAAGTGACTAGGCATCAGAATAGATCATAATAAGAGTAAGAGTAAAGAACAGCAGCAGCATATGATGGGAAAGACAAAATATTTCAGTGCCTTTGAACGGGGTATGGTAGTAGGTGCCAGGCGCACCGGTTTGAGTGCGTGAAGAACTGCAATGCTACTGGGTTTTTCGCCCTCAAAAGTTTTCCATGTGTATTGAGAATGGTCCACCACCCAAAAGACATCCAGCCAACAATTGTGGGAAGCTTTGGAGGCAACATGGGCCAGCATCCCTGTGGAACGCTTTCGAAACCTTGTAGAGTCCATGTCCTGACGTGGAACTATCAACCGTTTCCAATATCTCAACTCTCCAGCTATATTCATGTTCATTGGTTCATCCAAGGGGTATCTACAGCCTCAGTTCATCATAACCAGATGGGTGAAGCTGAGGGACCTCATAGCCAATAGGGTTACCCAGCCATACTGAACTTTCACTCTCCTGACTCAGTTTGTTGCCTGGGTTTGCATGTCTTCTGACATAATGTTCGGTGTGTCATGACAACTCATGGCAAGTCATGACAGTGTTTACTCTTCCGTCAAATCCATTGTGTGGAAATATGTGTCCACCACCTGGAAATTGAAATTGTGATTGCTTACTGGGATGCTTTTGTGATGCTCACTTATAACAACCTATACATGAGTCACGCTATCTAAACTAGATCCTATGTTGCTTCCCTGTGTGTCCCAGTCCAATTTGACTGGAACAGATTGACAGGATGAAATACAGTGGTACTGTTTCAGTTGGATTTGAAAGTACAGTACTAGGCCGACCCTGATGACCGCTCTGAACTACACCCCCGTTGGATCACATCAACTAAAACTAAGTCAAGACAGACCACAGTTGACTACAACTAATTCTGCAATCCCCAAATGGTGCCTCTCCATCAAAGCAGAACTTTGAACCTTTTAAAGGCACATCTGTACTGTAGTAGCAGGCTAAAATGGCTTTACAATTTTTTTTTATTCCTGAAAGCAGATTATAGCACAAGAGAAAATGGATGATGTGGGCTGAGGGTTGAGATTAAGCCTCAATTTGTTTAAAATTTGAAACCCCCACCTAAAAGAAGGCCATTAAACACTAGTGCTGAAAAATATGTTCTTTAACCTTTATTTTATTTTCTGAGATCAGCCTCAGCTCATAAGATTCCATAAACTCCTCCTCCGGAAGCATAGATTAAGGCGTTTGTGAAAATCCAATCTTTTTTAGAAGCCAGAAGCCAGAGCGATAACGCTTTAATGTGTTATGAAGTCTTCATTGATCTTTGGAGTTCAGAAAAGACTGCTTCTTAAGAGTATTAATTAAGAAAAATGTTGATATGGCCCTCAATAAAAAATGCAAAGCTATAAATCATCAGTTGAATTGAAAATGATTTAAATGCATACATGACTTCAAGAGTAATTATCCTCACCCTTTCCATTCCACTTTGAGAAGGCAAATTGCTAATGTATGGCTATTAGGTATTAAAAGGGTTATCTATTATATATTCTGAACTTCTAATTGCTCTACTGAACGAAGAATTAGTGGGTTGTAAAGTTTCCTCGTCACTATTTGTTAGAGAAAATGGCACTCTGCCTTTAACTGAGGCAAGCCTGCGTGCTGCAAGCTGTTACTGTCGAGACTGAGGTTGTGTAACTGTAATGCTATGAAACGAGTGGACTGGTAACATTTACCTTCAGAAGTGATTGACAGGGTTTGTACTATAGTAGATACAGAACATGATGCAAACATGCAATCCAATTACACACAATAAATCTCTCTCTCTCTCTCACACACACACACACACACACACACACACACACACACACACACACACACACACACACACACACACACACACACACACACACACACACACACACACACACACACACACACACACACACACACACACACACACACACACACACACACACACACACACACACACACACAAACCTCACTCTAACAAACCTCACTCCCTTCTTTAATTTATATAAAAGGGGTGGTGACTAGCTGACACTGAACTAAACCTCAATATATCTCCCCCCTCTGCGGTCTCCATCCCTCCATCCCTGCTCTGCGGGAGTGAGGCAGCCTGCTTACCTGTCCTCCACCAGTGACAAGCCCTCCATCACTCTTCAAGGAGACACATAAAACACAGGCAGGGCCAAAGGCGATGATGCTCAGGGCCCTTCATCACAGAGGTTGATCAAAGCAAAATATATGTATTGAAAAACATCTTCACAACTAATTCTCAGTTGAATGTATTTAAGGGTGGGATGGTGGGAGAGAGGGGGGGGTGAGAGAGAGAGGGATAGCTGTTGGAATGTGGATTTTCCTGTTGCCTAGAAACCATGCAGGGACGGTCAGTCAGCTAAACAGACCTTATTGTTTGAATTCAAATGGATGATTTCAGATGCAGTGAAAAGATGGACTTGGTGCTGTAGATGAAGTCAAGGTCATAAAAGAGCATGATTGCTATTGAGAAGCTTTTTCATTGCAGTTGTCATGGATTCTTATCAAATCCTAGATGCCATTGCCTGCCGCTGTGTCCTTGAGCAAGGCAGTTAACCACGGGCACCCAGTGTGGCAGCCCCCTGCTCCAACCTCTCCAACCTGTATGTACAGTATGTGTGTCTTTTGAAGGGGTTGGGGTAGAGCAAAAATCTAATTTTGGTTGGACTTTGTGTACAATTGACTAATACTTTGACATGGCTTTTCGTGGCAGAATAAAAATTATCGAAACGATTTCATGGGACATTATCAACTCCAATTTCAAAGGAAATAATATATAGAATCTATTCCTTAATTTGCGCATGAGCAACAGGACTATGATGCACACATGGATTAACAAAACTCTACCAAACAAACCCTCCAATTCTCTCCATGGCACCTCATTTGAGTCAGCGACTGCGTGGATCCAGCGCTCTCTCGTGCTTTAAACACACTGATTTTTGCCTCCCAAGCCCAGAGGAGAAAGTAGCTAATTACGAGCTTTGAAAGCTTTACATGCTATTACATAATGACTCCAACCATTCATTTACTTAGATGTGTTTTATTTGTTTACTTTTATATTAGAGGGGGAATTAAGTAATTAAAACCCAACTTAATGAAGGCTGTTGTGTCTATCAGAGTGGGTAGAGAGTTCTTCTTTGATTTAAGTGGGGGCAGGAAGTGAACTCAAAGTGACAGGTTTATGGGAAGAGGACGGCTCCAGTCGAAAAGGGAAATCATGAGCCAAGCCGTTAAATTAGCATCTAAAGCAGGCAGTTTTAATTTCCCCAAATTGGAGGGAAATAACTACATTGATGAGGTAAAAGACCCTCCTCTAGAGATATCGCCTTGCCTTTGGTACGGTGAGCACTCTTCGGCTATTTTTTAGATTTTAGCCTCTTTCTAAAGCCCAATCACTAGCATCTGTTGTGCGAGGGGGCCAGGATCACGGTGTAATTTGGCTCTGCAAAATTGGATGGGCGATAAACTACTTTTTGAATGTCCACAGGGATGGCCTATTTCATTGGCTGTAATTGTTTCTCACTCATGTATAGAGGAACAAACTGGTAACCCCTCTACTGGGACATCAGATCAAGTACTGGCTCTGATTGGATACATCCTCTTTGTTATAAACAGACTAAGCCACTCTTATTTGAGGATATGGTGGGTTGCAATCAAATCATATACAAGTCACAACAAAAACAAAGAATACAGTACAGTACATCTGTTGAACATAATAATATAGACTCCCTCTTTATAAATACACAGCTACACTACATGACAAAGTATGTGGACACCTGCTCGTTCAACATCTCATTCCAAAATCATGGAGTTGGACCCCTTTTGCTGCTATAACAACCTCCCACTCTTCTGGGAAGGCTTTCCACTTGATGTTGGAACATTGCTGCGGGGACTTTCTTCCATTCAGCCACAAGAGCTTTAGTTTGGTTCGGGCACTAATGTTGGGCGATTAGGCCTGGCTCGCAGTCGGTGTTCCAAATCATCCCAAAGATGTTTGATGGGGCTGTGCAGGTCAATCAAGTTCTTCCACACTGATCTTGACACGGGGCATTGTCATGCTGAAACAGGAAAGGGCCTTCCCCAAACTGTTGCCACAAAGTTGGAAGCACAGAAACATCTAGAATGTCATTGTATGCTGTAGTGTTGAGATTTCCCTTTACTGAAAAACAGGCCAAGGCCATTATTCCTTCTCCACCAAATTTTACAGTTGGCACTATGCATTCCGGCAGGTAGCGTTCTCCTGGCATCCGCCAAACACAGATTCGTCCATCGGACTGCCAGATGATGAAGCGTGATTCATCACTCCAGAGAACGCGTTTCCACTGCTCCAGAGTCCAATGGTGGCAAGCTTTACACCACTCCAGCAGACGCTTGGCATTGCGCATGGTGATCTTAGGCTTGTGTACGGCTGCTTGGCCATGGAAATTTGACAAACTGACTTGTTGGAAAGGTGGCATCCCATTACAGTGTCACATTTAAAGTCACTGAGCTCTTCAGTACAAGCCATTCAACTGCCAATGTTTGTCTACGGAGATTGCATGACGGTATGCTCGATTTTATACACCTGTCAGCAACGGGTGTGGCTGAAATAGCTAAATCCACTCATTTGAATGGCTGTCCACATACTTTTGTATATCCTCTATAGTGTATATGGCTCCATGCTATACAGATCAGAGCAGGTTCTCTGAGGCTATATCCTGCGTGCCTTAGTGCTGTGACAGGCTAGGCTTCCGTGCTCTGTGTGTCTGTGGCCGGCCTCCCTAAAGGCCCCACTGTAGGCTGCTCCTAGCTAGGGAGCCATGGGCCATATAGAGGGGTAATATAGGCAAGGGGTGAGTCATGATCAGTCTGAATGAGAGGGAGAGAGAGGGAGATTGGGAGTGGGGAGGGAGGGCAGGAGACGGGAAATAGCTGGAGAGATGGCAAAAAAATAGAATGGGTGAGAGAATGAGAGAGAAGGGAACATACTGTGAGGGGGAATGGGTAAGCAGAACATCTGAGAGCGGCAGAGGAAGAAAAGGTAGAGGGTGTGATGGAGTGAGTGGGTGGGTGGGGGAGGAAAGAGGGAGGTTGGTGAGAGTAAGGGATGGGAGAGTGAAGGAAGGAGGGAAAGAAATGTTATAACTCGTGCTCTGTGGGGGGAGGTCTCTAAATTACAGTGCAATGCGGACAGCTTGTCAATGCCGAGGCCAGGGGCCCTTGCTCTGGAGAAACACCACACTCCTGTCATTAGGTTCCCCACGGCAGTGCCTGACTCTAAATCTCAGGACCACTATTTATTTATTTATATATTTATTTCTGTATTTACCCTACTCGCTCAGAGCTCTGGGTTTCTCCAGTCCAGTGTAACCCCCCCCCCCCCCCAATCAACCTTACCTCCTAAACACACATGAACACCCACACATCTACTAAAATGGAATAGCCCATCTACATTTCACACTGGCCACTTTCCCGTATGCAAAGCCTACAGTAAAGGTCCTGCCACTCTTGACTTGATAATTACAATGACAAGTGACACTCATAAGAGCTGATGAGGACCAGTCTATTGTTGGTCAGCTGTTCACCTCATCACATAACCTTTCATAGCAACAGTTAAATCAAGTGTAGGGACATTTCAAGTGTAGAGACGTTTTTACTGATAAAAACAATAGATGTGTATTGCCAGTTTTATTGCTTCTTTAAACAGGACAACAGTTTTCAGCTGTGCTAATGTAACAGTATAACTTTAGACCGTCCCCTCGCCCATACCCGGGCGCAAACCAGGGACCCTCTGCACACATCAACAACAGTCACCCACGAAGCATCGTTACCCATCACTCCACAAAAGCCGCGGCCCTTGCAGAGCAAGGGGAAACACTACTTCAAGGTCTCAGAGCAAGTGACGTCACCGATTGAAACGCTATTTAGCGCGCACCGCTAACTAAGCTAGCCGTTTCACATCTGTTACACTAACATAATTGCAAAAGGGTTTTCTAATGATCAATTAGCCTTTTAAAATGATAAACTTGGACTAGCTAACACAACACAGTGATGGTTGCTGATAATGGACTTCTGTACGCCTATGTCGATATTCCATAAAAAAAACATACAAAAAACAGCCGTTTCCAGCTACAATAGTCATTTACAACATTAACAATGTCTACACAATATTTCTGATCAATTTGATGTTATTTTCTTTCAAAAACAAGAACATTTCTAAGTGACCCCAAACTTTTGAACGTTAGTGTATGGAAAAACAGTATA
Organism: Oncorhynchus kisutch; assembly: GCF_002021735.2. NCBI lineage: Eukaryota > Metazoa > Chordata > Actinopteri > Salmoniformes > Salmonidae > Oncorhynchus > Oncorhynchus kisutch. The sequence goes on from NC_034196.2 coordinate 15,208,654, forward strand.
TGGAAAAAAATTGAATCTACAGAGTAAATAACCTCAATGTCCATGGCGATAAATTAGGCTGTGCATTATAGATAAACATAAATATGTGGACTTTAGCTTGCACCCACACCCAAAAATATTATTGTTAAAAACAACCCAATTTGGGTTATTTGGTAACCCATCACTAGGTAAATATTGCACAGAACACACGCTGGGTTATTTTGACACAGCCAGTTGAGTTGCATGAATAACCCAACATGTTGGTTTGTTTGGTTTCATTTAACCATCAGTTGGGTTTTTATTCACTTTCATGTGGGTTGACCCAGCAGCTGGGTCTTTTTTAATGCAATCCATAGGTTATTTCCAGGAGACGTGGCTAATTAGGTGTATGGTTTTTCAGGTAGTTGTTTTTGGCCACCCATGAGAGTAAATGTCATTTCTGTGAACTTTGTACCGTGCAAACTTTCTTGAATATTTTTGCGCATTACATATGAAAATGAATAACATTATTATTTACATGTGGTAACAAAGTGTTGACTATCCCAACATTTGGATATGCATACACTTGATTAACTCATACACTTGTGTAAGCTAGCGGAGGCTGCTGAGGGGAGGACGGCTCATAATAATGGCCGCAACGGCGAATGGAAAAATGGAAAGACATCAAACACATGGTTTCCATGATATATGATATATTTGATACCATTCCACTTTTTCCGCTCCATCCATTACCACGAGCCGATCCTCCCCAATTAAGGTGCCAACAACTTGCTGTGGTATAAACATAATTTAAGATCCAAAAGCATTCAACATGAACATACGATAACAATACAACAGAATCAATTAACTGAAATAACATTTACTCTCAAGGGTGGCCAAAAATAACTGTCCGAAAGCTACCCCCCTTCTAAACCATAACTCCAGTCTTCTGATCTGACCCGCTGGGTCATATCTCAATAACCCAGCATCAATAACCCAGCATCAACAACCAAACCTTGCTATTTTTTAAAGACAACAACCCAAGTAAGTGACGCAATGCATGCAACCCAGGAGTTGGATCATCCAAACAACCCACAATTTTTTAGAGTGCATAGTTAAATAACTGAGCGTGTGTCTCCATGTTTATTTATGAGTATTAAATCATACATTACAGTAGATGTTGTTGCCCCTCCATGAGTTCATGTGGAACTGGCCTACTTTCACCATCACAGCGGACTCTCCAGTCAACTCTCCAGTCTATCGGTTGGGGCTTGAAGGCAGCTTCTGTTTTAGGTAGCTAGATAAGTCATATCCATTATTTACAAATCACAGCTTTGTTCAGCAAAATCTAACACGTCAGTGCAGTGGGGAAGGTTGGAGCACAGCATTGGAACACACAATTTAATACATGGCTGCCTCTGCTGCTGTGCCCAGAAAGACCATAAGGCAATGCTGTTTTGCTGCAGGTATACATCTCTGTTTGTTCAATAATTCAACTGCCCAAAATGCCTTATTTAGTAGACCCCCTGGCCCTGTCTAATTCAAATTTCTGCCTATGGAGCGTCACAATGACAGTATTTATAACGGCTAACAAAAATCCCTAAACCTTGGGACCGATGAGTCACTACTACATATTCACACGTATGTTATTGAAACAGACAAAGTGAGAATAGACTGCCACAGTTCATGGGTGTGTAGTGCAACAATCAACATTAATTTTACATTGCGTTGTCGGTCGCTCCCTGGTCTGCAGTTTCATATGAATGCAGCCATCCATCGTCCAGCCAGAGGACAGTCAATTAGCCCCTATACCTTACCCTTTCTCCACACTGTCAACAGGGTCTGAGGCAAAACATCAATCAATGCAGATACCTGTCAATCATAGAGGGAATCAATGAAACAGGAAGAGAAGTACCAAAAGACACCCCGCTGGGTTCAACCAGCGTGACCGATCTGAAATGGAGTGGCGGCATGTCTGGACCCGGGTTGTGATGCCTGGTTGCCCCCCTGTCTCAACCCACAGCCCACAATAGCCCACAGCTCAGCTGATTTACAGTTAGCTCCCGTATATTATATTTGGTCACCCTGTCATCCATTATCTCCGGCCGCGCTGCAGGCGTCCCTGCCTTAGGCTGCCTCAGCCTGCCCACTGTCCAGCCTTCGCAGAGAGAGGGTTGGGAGATGACCCCCAGCTGAGCCCACTCAAGCTGCCCCATCATTCGCCTGATCCACCGTGCAGGACCGTGAAGAACCACAGAGAACACACAGGAACTGGCACACAGAGATGAGAAGGCTAAGATTACTGATCAATAAAATAATTCAAAGAATGTGAGTTTATAGTGATTTTGAAATGATGTGAGTATGACATTATGAAAACCTATTTGAAAGTTTACTTTAAACGTTTCACAAACTTGGATTGTATTTAACAAAAAGGATAAACAAACAAATGCCTGCTTTGGGTAAATAAAATGGCAAAACTAAGGGTTTTAAATGAAAATGATTGTAGACAGTACACACACACACACACATACACACACACACACACACACACACACACACACACACACACACACACACACACACACACACACACACACACACACACACACACACACACTCTCTCTGTCTCCCAACAGCTCCCCTGCTGAGCCAACAGGACCACAAGTCCTACAGATCTGGGCTGTGTGAGAAACACTCCATGTAGATAAAGGTAAACAAACACATTAATACACCATTTTAGCTTCCCATTCCTCTATAGTGGTCTCCTCCTCTGCAACAACGTCCTTTTTAAATAAGAAGCTGATTCGCCACCCCTACTTCCACTAGGCAATTTCCAGGGAAATATTGGGGGATTTGTTTAGCTTAGTCGTGATGGAACATGGCGGTGAATCTAAACCAGCTTAGAGTGGGAGAGATAAGAAGAGAAACAGAGGGGGTGGGGGGGCTCAAATCCCCAGACTCTGGTCTCCCCTTTCCCCAGGAGAGGGGCTTAGTGGCTTTTCCTCCAGTCAAACAGAGACAGAGCTAGCGCTGAAGGAATTAGAGCTCTGCCGAAGGAGGCCCCGTCGTGCCGGAGTGGCCCAGTGAACCTCTCCAAGCATAACGGCAGGTAGTGTGGAGGAGGAGGGAGAGGAGGGTGGAGGTGGAGGGAGAGGAGGGTGGAGAGGGGAATGACAGGGAGAGGGAAATGCTGCTTGATATACAAATGGATTACAGACGATGATGAGAGAGATAGAGAGAGAGAGAGAGAGAGAGAGAGAGAGTAGACAGAGAAATGAATAGGAAGAGAGGCCGGGGGTATAACTGATGGATTGTTTGTCTGAAACCACAGGTAGACCCAAGACTGTCTTGTCTGCAATTACAGTGCAGTATGTGTTTGAAATAAATAAACTGCCAGAAAATGCAGCGTCTTCCTACAAGTGTTACCTTAGATGTCTTTATGGTAAAATACAGTGTAAACTGTATTCCAAAGTGAGTTTGCAGCCCTTCACATCACAGAGTATTGCTATACCACGCCCATGTACTGGGGAAGGAGCTGAGTACCTGAGAAGAGGAAGCTGATTGGGGATATCTGAAATCTGGATTTGTGAGACCACCTATGCAGGTTATTGTCATGTGTATATGCTGGGGGGTTTTCTACAGCAGCCATTTCCCTCCTACCTCCTACAGACATGGAGGTGAGGATACAGCAGCAACATTTACCAGGGGGCTCATTAGATGAACATCAGGTTTGAACCTGTCAAAACTGGGCAGTGGACACCTCCACAATGCTGGGAGCCCAGGGCCCTCACAGCTTACCAAAGCTCACCTCACACCTTGCTAATGGGCGTCAGTGGTTATTATGTTCCTCCAATGACTCACTCACATGCTCTTGAACGCAGACTCCTCATCTCTACTGGGACCACTGCTGGGGTTTTATGTACAAGCAGAAGGCTGTTGTTATTGTTACTGCTACTGATGTTATTGATATTTGTTCACACTTTCTCTTAACACAACAAGCTAGATACCTGCCAGGCAAACCACACATACAGCACAACACAACACCACACACACAGCACACTCCAGTGCCCCACCACGCCACACAAGCCTTCCTGCGGTCAGTGTCTACACCTGCAAGCTGGGGATCTAGATATACTCACACACCCATGCAAAAAAACACAGCACACATCCCTCTAATGGAGATCCCTTTCTCTCTGTCACTCCTATCGCTCTCTCTCTGTCACTCTGTCTCTCCTATATCTCTCTCACTGTCACTCTGTCTCTCCTATATCTCTCTCACTGTCACTCTGTCTCTCCTATATCTCTCTCACTGTCACTCTGTCTCTCCTATATCTCTCTCTCTGTCACTCTGTCTCTCCTATATCTCTCTCTCACTGTCACTATGTCTCTCCTATATCTCTCTCTCTGTCACTCTGTCTCTCCTATATCTCTCTCACTGTCACTCTGTCTCTCCTATATCTCTCTCTCTGTCACTCTGTCACCCCTATATATATCTCTCTGTCACTCTGTCATTCCTCTCTCTCTCTCTCCTATCTCTGTCTCTTCTATCTCTCTGTCTGTCTCTCCTATATATTTCTCTGTCTCTCATATCTCTCTGTCTGTCTCTCCTATATCTCTCTCTGTCTCTCCTATATATGTCTCTGTCTCTCCTATATCTCTGTCTGTCTCTGTCTCTCCTATACCTCTCTCTGTCTCTCCTATATATCTCTGTCTCTCCTATATCTCTGTCTGTCTCTGTCTCTCCTATATCTCTGTCTGTCTCTGTCTCTCCTATGTCTCTCCTAATTGTGTCAGTGTGTGTAAATACCCTGCAGTGTGAGGATGAATATATGCGTTTCCTAGTATCTGTATTGTGTGTGTCTGCGTTGATGCATTGATGCATGTGTCCATGCACATACATGCCTTGTCTTTACATAAAGGTGTCAGATATCTGATGTGCTCTCTGTACTATGAGTAGCAAGGGTGTTAGGTTAGTGTACTTGCCTGCCTCACCACTAGTGGGCATTGGCCAACAGGCCCTCAAGCCCCTGCCAACCTTCCTGGCCTGCCCGTGGATTAGTACAGTAATTACACCACCCATCAGGACAAAGCCTGACAGAGGAATACCAATGAGAAAGGCAGGGAGGGAGGACAACAAAGCAGCCATGACAGCATAGAATCTCATTCATCCATGCATGGACTCAGCCTCCTCAGGAGCACGGGCCCACTACTACGGATGGATGACGCCACTCATTCGGGATGGCATATAACAGCTATCCCTTACAAATTAAATTACAAAGGAAAGAATGGAAAAATGAGTGGACGCGAACCTCAGAAGGAGAAAACTGGATGTCAAATGAAATGTGACATCTACTGACTATGGATTTCTCACTCTGTTTTTCTCAGTTGACATTACTGGCTTTTCTGGGCTATTTGAGTTATGTATAAGGGCTATATTCATACAGGGTTAGAGTAGAACGGATAAGCTGTGATTGAGAGGGGCCTATCTGGTCTAGCCAAAAACATAGGCCAAGTACATCATATCTCATATAGAGGGGGAATAGGGGGAGAAGAGACTGGGAAGAAAACACAGCGATCATACACACAGTCCATCTGGCTCTGGCTGGTCGAGACGACAAGGCCTTCTGGGATTCTGGAGGACTAGGATGGATCCCTTCAGTGAAGACCCTTATCTGGCCTGGGATCTCTCACCTCCAGGGCACTGTGGTGACATCACAGCCCAAAGGAGAGACACACACAAATACAAACTCATAGAGAGAGGCTAAAATCTGCACCCCAAATACAAACTCACGAGAGAGAGAGAGAGGTAAAAAATCTGCATCCCAACTTGGCAGAGTGGGTATGGAAACAAAGTACTGTGTTTTCATTGATAAACGGATGCAGGGAGGACATCCACTCCCCCCCCCCCCCCCCCCCCCCACTGGCCCTGGCCCTTCTCTGCCAAGTCTGTCAGCCATAGAGCCAAACAGAGACTTATCCCTCACTCCCTCTTTCTATCTCTTCCATCGGTCCCCTTCTTTTAGTGAAGTGAAGACCACTGATAGGCAGATGAGCAGATGGGGATGGACAGAGCACCCTGGGCCAAAAGCTAATAGGGGGAGACTGGGGAGGACTTTGGACTCCTCACATGATGGGAAAATCAATGTACACTTCTAATGTGCTTCCCATCACGCTGAACCGAGGGACTCACTGCACTAATGTTCCCTCATTTAGAGTAATGTTTCACCCCAACCCCAATTCTGAAGGCCTATGTCGGATTCCCATGTTTTCTATGTGGTTCACCTAATACTCAGAGGCAAAGCCATGTGTCTCCACAATTTGTAACTTGACACATGAAACGTACATGGACATGTTGCCATTTAATAGGCCCATTGAAGGGGTTCAATTCATGATGATGACACACTCCCATGGTAGTGCATCTAAGACACTAGGGTCCATTGCTACAGAGATAAACTCAACACACTAAATCATGTCTACTCAGGGTACTTTGAAACTAGTAACTCATATGTTGTGACGACTCTGAGGATGTCTCCGTTGTCTGGAGCATTTTGGACAGTCGGTCAGTCAACCCAGAATGCCGCCCGCCTGCTCCTATCATAATGAAGAGACGGTTCATTTCAATGTTCACACAGTATCCAATCATGCCTGTGGATAAAGAGTATCACTAAGGAGATCCAGCATAAGCACCTTGCCTAAGGTTACAGCCGCCTTGGGATCTAAATCTGTGAACTCTTTGTAATTTTTTTAAAATCTGCCATCCGTCTCCTGGCACAGTGGGCAGCTCGCAAAGCCTGGCCATTCAGAGGTGATGACTTGATTGTTTTGACTTTGGTAAGGATGAAAAACATTACATTAGATGGGCGGAGCTCGCCTGATTATAAATTGACACCCTCCGGCATTATGTGATGTTGGATAAAATTGGAAGGCAATCAAGGGGCGCGGCTTCATTAGACAAAGATATAACGGAAACCAAAAAAAAGAAAGAGCTGAAGGGGGGGACAAGAAGAATGAAAAAAATTATAAATAAATCATCAGTCGAGTTGGCTCAGCGAGGGCCAGCAAGGACCTCAAGACCCTATAGGAACAGCAAAACGTAACAAGGGAAAGGACTCCCGTGTTGTCATGGCAACACCCAGGTCGTGGTGAAATTGCCCTCTTTGTAACAGGCACTCCGGCACCATTGACAGGTGAAACAACAACTGTCTCTTGGCTTGCTTTTTCAGTCTGCCGTTAAGTCGCAAGCACCATCTCTCTACTCTTCATTTTCTTTTTGGGGGGTTTCACTATGTGTATCTCCTCCCCTATCTAGACCAAGTTCAGTCTCTCCTCTGACCTCTAAAACAAAGTCAGACACAAAACCTGGAGAAGGTGTTTATAGCGCAGTCGTTTCATAGCGCAGCTCCCATCCCCGAAGGTCTTGCAAGATGCGAGACCTTCCAACATTCTTTGATCGTGATGAGCACACAAGCACGCGCACAATTCCTTCCTAAATAATGTAGTGTGTAGAGAAAGATAATGGAAGACTGACATAAAATGAACTCTTCAGAAAGGGGAGAGTGCACTGTAACTGTTTGGGATTAGAATTATATCAAAGCAATGGGTGGGAAAAGTGTTGAGAGTTGTGTGTGAGAGGGAGAGAGAGAGAGACAGAGAGAGAGAGACAGAGAGAGACCCTATAGCCAGGGTTGGGGTCAGTTCCAATTCAATTATTGAATATACTTATGAAGAGGAGAATTTACATTGAATTCAATTATGGAATTGGAATTGAATTAGATTTATACTGCTTGGACTGTCTGAATGGCAATTGAATTGGAATTTTAGAAACATTTCATCTTTGGAATTGAATTGAATTGCAATTCAATATTTGTACATGTCCCAGTTAATAGAATTAATCCACTTAGTATCAAACATTGACTGTAGGATTTTAAAAAATATATATTTGAACTTGTATCTCAGAATTCAAAGACTGACTTAGAATTTGAATTGAATTTCATTTCATTTACAGGGAGAGGGAATTGAATTAGAAATGAATTTGTGGAATTAATATGCTATACTGTATATTGAGGACCTAGGTACTATACAGGATTGGCTCTAAACAACACTGGTGAATTCATTATAGTCTCACACTGATGATTGATTTGCTCACAGGGATAGAGCCAAGCATTATCTGGACACACAGGGGTGTGTGATTTGCCCAGAGAGATACGGGTGAGAGTATTTTGGCTCCTGAGGATGCGGAGGGCACAGGCAAAATGGGCCTTAAGTTGATCATTTCATTGGGGAGGGCCCGCTGGCACTCATGACAAGTGAAGTCTTTACTACTCAGGAGCCCCTCGATGGGGGTATTAATCGAATCCCACACAGAACAGAAGGTAGGCCTTGCAAATCATGCCGAGCGCAGACTGAGAAGGAGTGGAGAGGATTGGGGAGAGGGAGAGCAGACAGAACCACATGGAAGAAATTGTTCACCAGAGCAGAGGAAGGGAGGCTGAGAGCTTAATCCAACCTAACAACACAATACAAGGAACATGCAAGAACAGGAACTAACACATTGAGTTCATGAGTTTCAGAGAAGGGAGCAAGAGGAGCGAGAGGAAATTGCACAATACAGTGATACAAAGTAAAATGCAAGTCATCAAAAAGTAAATAGGAGAGAGAGAGAGAGAGAGAGAGAGAGAGAGAGAGAGAGAGAGAGAGAGAGAGAGAGAGAGAGAGAGAGAGAGAGAGAGAGAGAGAGAGAGAGAGAGAGAGAGAGAGAGAGAGAGAGAGAGAGAAAGAGAGAGAGAGAGCGAGAGAGAGAGAGAGAGAGAGAGAGAGAGAGAGGGAGAGAGAACGAGAGTGAAGTACAGAAGATATAGAGAAAGAAAGAGAAAAGGAACGAGACAGTTCTCCAACTAGAGACTTATGGTGGTGCCTGAGGGTAACGGTCGTTAAGTCTACAGCCGCTTCACGGTGAGTCACCACCGTTGACACCAGCTTGACCGCAGAGCCAAAGAGCCTCACATAGAGCCTCCATAGGGGCAGAGCTCAGCCCCACACAGCCTGGAAACAGGCCTGGATTACAGGCTGGCGTAGGAGAGGGAGATGCAAACTCACAAGGCTTTTACAGACCACCCAGAGCGAACCAACTCAACTAAGTAACACTGGAACACCTCTGAAAGCAACATCTCTATTTGTGGCATGACATGTTGTTCTCTAGCGTACAGGTGCAGTGTTTCAATATGTTCCACCCTGACCTGTCTTCGCTCCAGGTGAGCCCGGAGGAGGATGTTTGAAGGACCATGCTTCACCACAGGACATCTCTGCTTGACGAGGCAACACTTCACAAAGCCTGAATAGTAGCGGGGGATGACATTACACTGTTCAATCCAAAATTAAGGGTGGTCCAAGGTTGTACCTGAAACGTATTCACAACAGAAATATTCCCATGTACGAACATAGACATAACTACTACGGTATACATGTTGAATTACTAGCTAATAAGCATTTGAGTGGTACCTGTACTTAGATTAGATTCTGACTTGACATGCGAGAGATCAAACACATAGGAGACCTGGATCTCATTAGCCAAGGGCAGTCAGAAAGTAGATGTTCACATTTCAGGACTCAAAGAGAGAGCTTCACTTCTAACCTCTCCCTTGACCCTTACCTCCACTCCTCCATCACCCATAACCCAACCCAATGTGGCCTTCCCCAGGGAGAAGACAGGTCACAGATGAAAAAAGAGAGGGCGATGAGAAAAGAGAAAGAGAGTGTCCTGTTGGAATGCAGCGGAAGTGGACGATGACCTTGATACGCAAATAGACCATCTTCATTAAAAAGAGCATACATCTTCCCTGAAGATATTTATCATATCAGGGTCCATTGCCAGTGAGGTAGATCGCCTCTGCTTCATTTAATTATCATAATCTATTCAGCGCTATTTTTCATCTAGGCTTTTTTATATATCAAATGGGGCAGAGGTGGGCTGGGAGCTGTCTTTTAGATGCACGTTGGCAATTAAACACCAAGAAATAGCCAAGATTTACACTCGCAACCTTTTCCTAATGCCTGATCTTTCAATGAGAACCATGAAGAACTGGCTATTGATTTAGCACGTGTAATATGGCCATGACATGCAAGTTAATATACCTGTATATCGTGTTTTTATTTTAGCTTGAAATATCCAAGTCTTACATCAACACTTGTATCATTTCCACCTACCCCATCCTTAATAGGGCATCAAACTCCACTGAAGACATTTAACAAGGAGAAAAGCAGCTCATGATCAGAATTAATCATGAAGTTCATAAAAAATGCAGAATGTCGCTAGACAATGTCAACAGTTAGTCATGATCAGCATTCAACATACACTCAGGCTGATTGGTCCGGGAGGGCTGCTGTGGAATAACAGACTAAAGCCATCATTATGCTTGGCACAGACAGAACGCCCGGGCCTGGGAGAGGGAAATGTCATTCATGCCGACATCTTCCCTCCCAGCATAGCTGGCGTGGTCCAGCAGCAGCAGCTAGAGCCACAGCCACAGCCTGCCGTTCCAGTCTAGCTGGAGGCCACTCTCTGTGTTCACCAATGGCGTGGGCTGTGGACCACCAAAGTGGCGCGTTAGTAATCGACACGAACATGCCGGGAGGTGCAGTGTTCGGGCCTCGGTGCCATCATGCCTCACAATGACCACAATGACACGCCGAAGATCTCCCCCAAAACAATGCAAGGCCAAAACACCCATAGCTCTACAGCTGGGCTTTTGTCTCATTCTCTCGTGGCAACACAGGCGACAGCTCATACACCTACACCCTCCGCTTAAGCTGCCCTCCACAGCGAAAAGAGCTTGTTTATCACCTCGTAGCATATTGTCACCATCCTCACAGGGAAAAAGATTGCAAAACAGACAGACAGAGAGACAGAGGGAGAGAGAGAGAGAGAGAGAGAGAGAGAGAGAGAGAGAGAGAGAGAGAGAGAGAGAGAGAGAGAGAGAGAGAGAGGGAGGGAGAGAGAGAGAGAGAGAGAGAGAGAGAGAGGGGTAATGGGAGAGAAAGAACATAATAGAGGGGACATAGGCTAATTAAGGGAGGCTAGATTAATTAGGCTTAGAGTCTGCCTGCCTCTCATACTCCCACTGTGCACAGCACCAGACCCCCCCCCCCATCAGGTCCCCTTGGCCCAAACACAGCTGTGTTCATATAGATGATTTCGCCATAGTCTAGGACTGATAGGAACGTCAACTGAATAATCTGCTTTCTACTATTTAGAGAGAGGCAGGACCAATTGGAATGTGCATGTTTGTCGCCATGCCTTGGCCTGCACCAGGGGCCATGGGAGCTTTACACCAGGTAGACACATACATCGTAGGCCAATAATCTGAGGAGAAAAACAAGCTAACACTAAATGCACGGCTGTCTGAGCCTACGGGAGACTCAGAGGAGAATCGAGGAGAAAAACGTCTAGTTGTAACGGCGTTCTTCGTTTGTTGAAAGAGAGTCGGACCGAAATGCAGCGTGGTGGTTACTCATGTTCTTTAATGAAGAAAAAGTGATACATGAAATAAATAAATAAATACGAAAACAACAAACGGAACGTGAAACCTAATTACAGCCTATCTGGTGAAACTACACAGAGACAGGAACAATCACCCACGAAAGACAAAGCGAAACTCAGGCTACCTAAATACGGTTCCCAATCAGAGGCAATGAGAATCACCTGACTGATGATTGAGAACCGCCTCAGGCAGCCAAGCCTATACAACACCCCTAATCAGCCGCGATCCCAAATACAACAAACCCCAATACGAAATACAATAACATAAACCCCTGTCACACCCTGGCCTGACCAAATATATAACGAAAACACAAAACACTAAGACCAAGGCGTGACACTAGTGCAATACTCTCTCCTCACCAGATGCACTGCCAGAACCCATCATAGGGGCAGGAAATAGATGAAGTCATGACCTCACACACTAAGCACTGAAGGGGTATCACAGGAGGCTGCTGAGGGGAGGACAGCTCATAGTAATTGCTGGAATGGCGTGAATGGAATGGCATCAACCACATGGAAACCATAAAGCAACCAACTTCAAGTGTTCCAAGGACACTTCAGGTCTCCCGGAAAGTTCTTCTTGGGTCACAAAGCTTCTTCAACAATCCTGCCCCCTCTGTTCCCCCTCTACTGCCAACCCTTAGTAAATGAATTTATTATCAATTCATCAAAACCCAGTTTATGCAAGTGGGAAAAGGGGATACCTAATCAGCTGCGCAACTGACTGCCTTCAACCGAAATGTGTCTTCCACATTTAACCCAACCCCTCTGAATCAGAGAGGTGCGGG